>NW_010168851.1:43954-60081 GCF_000695765.1 Mesitornis unicolor
TCTTTAAAATGTCTTGTATTATAACACATACATTGAAATTAACACACTGCTCAATGAAACAAACAAGCTACTCCCCACTTAACATTTTAAAGAACTTGGCAGATTTGGCGCTGGAATACACAATTCAAGAAACCGACACCTAAAAGTTAGATGCAGGAATTCTCACACAACACATTCATTTTGTAGATACTACTTGTGTAATTAGCATAGACAGTCATTTAGGCATTCAATATCTATATAGCTTCACAGACATTTTCTTTCTATCCTACAATGAAAACTGAGGCATACTACATAATAAGTTCTTTCAAGAGAAGATGTCTTTACTATCTCAGTGCACCATACTTTTCACTGTCTAAACCACATCAACAAATTCTGTTGAACTACATAAATGGGATACTCATATCTGTAACAGTGAAAAGGACAGTCATTTCCACAGATATTCAGAGAGTCCTACTGCCAGAAAAGAAGTGCTTGCAGATTATGATTCTTTGCTAAGGAGGCAGCATGTTAAATTGACTTATCTTGCGGCTCATGTGCGGCATTGAGTGCAATGAAGCAAAGTTATTAGAATTTCTGTACAGGGCATAATTCAGTGATGCATGTCTTTAACCACATTTTTTAAACAGCTCATCTTGCGGTTCATGTGCGGCATTGAGTGCAATGAAGCAGTTATTAGAATTTCTGTACAGGGCATAATTCAGTGATGCATGTCTTTAACCACATTTTTTAAACAGCTCTCTAAGTCTAATTTACAACACTGAGACCATATGGAATGAGTATTTCTCAACAAAAATTAAAATTCTTTTAAATTCAATTCCTTTAACAACAGACTCTTTCTTTAATACCACCAAGAGTGCACTGTGATAATACAGGCACTAAGAGAAGTCATACTGTTTTAAGAGCACTTCCTTCAGACATAAGATGCAAAATACCATTATTTGAGACACTCTGCCACTTGAAATCAAACAAGAAGCAACAACATACATACAAGCTAACACAAACATCTCTTTGGTGTATTAAGAAGAAATCATCAGCTAAATTTTAAAAACACCATCACTAAAAAGTGTAATTGCACCATTGTAAGTGAACAACTTTTTATTTTTCTCCTTTTCCCTCCCTCAAAGAATGCATAGGTACAAAACTAATATGCAGGTACAGAAGATGTTGCTGAGCTGGTTCAGTTCCAGCGTTGAAGTGGTCCCATCCAGTCGTGCAGTACCTCCACATTTGGCAGTTTACAGTTTGTTTGAAATCAGCTTTCAACAAGATGAGAGCAGAGAGACATCCATCAATGACTCAAACACTGAACTTACTGATCTTGGTGTAGTAGCTAACTCCTGCAAAGTGATCTACACACATACCAGCAAGTTGAAGGAATTTATGGCCAGCTGAATGACGACAGTATGAAAAATTTTCCTGTCAGCTCCACCTTACATAACACAGATTGGCAGTAATGGTAACAGGCAGAGCTTTTCACTGCAGCGACATTTTTGAAAGCTTTGAAGTTGAACTGATATATTTTTTTGTTATAACAAAGCTAATGCCATGAAGAGTGTGAACTACAAGTAGAGAAAGGGTTATAGGCTCTTCAGACAAAACACTGTGCAGCATGGAACAGCTGATTACTCTGTACACCAAAGTTTTCTGGACATTTTATTTCACTTCTTTTTCTGATACGCAAGGACAAGATCAGTATTAAATGACATCTTCCATGGTATACTGTAAGTTGAACACATTAAAAAAAATCAAGACTAACCATAAGTTAGTTCAAGAACTCCAAGAATTCAATCAGGTATATTGCTCTTTATTGCAAGACAGATTTTGAAATTATGAATAGCACTTGATAGCCTGTAAGCCACATCAGCAATGTATGATTTTTACTCATTAACACATTATGTAGAATTACCTTAACAGAAGTTCTTTGGGTAGTTTTTTGTTAATAAGGGCTTCATCATTATTTGAGAAAACCTGGAAACAGAAAAAAAACCATCATTTACAAAGACAAACAAGAAAAAAAACAACTTTTAGAGTCATTTCATCTTCTACTTAGGTGCTTAATTCTCTTAAACTACTGTTAATGGCAAGTTTTCAACATGTTAGTTGGTAATACTGTAAAATCATTTCAATATACACAACAGGACCACATCTACACATACACCTGCTCTTCCCCAGTGCTAAGATTTAACTGCAGAAAAACTGTGGATTAACTTAATCATTAAATAAGCAATCAGAAACCACACTTACACCCCATAAAGAAGTATTTTAGGTAGCTGTAAAACTTGTAGCAATAGCAAGACACAGAAACATGCACTAGTGGCATGTCCCATTACAGAAAACAGAAACTGGACACTTTCCAGTTATTCAGGTCCCTTCCCTTCACTGTTTGCAGTGTAAATTCTTTGGCAGCACCTGTCACAGATATGACAGCAACTGCTGTATAAGCAAGGGAAGCACTTCAAGAAATGCTGTAAGAAAATCTGAAAATGCCTCTCATCCAGAGCTTCATATTACTAATATATCTCCTAAAAAAAGTGGGGAGAGAGAAAGAAAATGCCCAAGTGAAAAAGCAGGGAAAACTTAGAATATATAGGAAAACAAAAGGAGAAAAGGATCAGTCAACAGTTCAATAAAAAGAGTAAACAAACAAAGGAGATACTGACCAGAATTACAACTTACTGTAAATACTTAGGTTTGAGAAATTTTGCCAGAGCAACAAAGCAGAAGGTGAATTGGAATTTAAGGAGCCGTGGCATAGACTGGAGGAAGTCAAAGCCACCAAGCAATCACTTCCCCTCTAAAGAGAGGAACTTTATGGAGTCTGTTTGCTGTCCACATTACCAGAAACAAAAGCTAGAAAGAGGAATCCAGAATAGCCAGGAGTTTTCTGAATGCTAAAAGCTAAATATGAAAACCACACAGATCATAAACATGAAAAGCAACTGGAAGAAATCTTTCCCTTGTCCTTCACTAAGGATATGCTGTTCCTGACTCAATCATCAGGGTATCACCCCTTGTCTGTCCTACCATCGGCACATATCACATACTTGGTAACTACTTGCTTTGCTTCTTGCTTTTAAAAAAAAAAAAAGAAAAGAAAGAAGAAAAAAGAAAAAAAAATATTTTTTTAAATAAAAAAGGGCGCTCAACAAGAGATGGTTCTGAAAAAAGATACATCAATCAAAGAATGAAAAAGCTGAATATAAGCTTGGCTCTGTCTTCATTAAAAAAAGAGAGACAGCAGAAAGTACATAACCAGGAGTTCTGAAAACATCTTCCCAAAAATACTGTAAAATTAGAAAACCTGTATTTCCTTCTGGCTGCTGTCAAGAACCCTTTTTCTCTTCCAGTACATCGCAGGCTGACTGCAAGTCTACCTGTGTACTACTGTTTCTCAATTTTGACACAACAGCAAAAGCCGCTTTTTTCACCCACCACCTCTGTGCACGGTTAACCACACATTCAAGAACAATAACACTGTCAATTTCCAATAGGACCTACAAGTTTAATCAAGCTTCCTTTCCCTGCAACTGGAGGACCACAATTATTCAGACTAGTGACTGCAGATGTTCAAAGCGTAAATCCCCTATGCATGTGTATATACATTTCAACAGGACAATTCTAGTTCCTTCAGAAGAGAGACATTATTGGTTTTAAGCAGTTCCACATGGCTGACCACAGGTTCAGGTTTGCTCTGGTTCTGCTTTACATCCGATAGCCTTTGCTGTCAGTATTTTCAGCTGAAAAACACTATGTACATCAACATTGGTTTTAGAACTCCTTGACTGCTTCTGAGCTTGGCAATTCACAGACTTATGAAGTATCTGCACGTATACCATCTTAATATTATATGCTACTCACGGTTTGCAGTTTATAGCCTGAAAACAACAGTATATACGGGCATAATTTTTTTAGAACAGTCAAAACACAGACCTAATTGTATTTACTGCAGCACTCATTCAAAAAAAGGAGACATATATGCCATCCTCATAGAACTTAAGATGACTAAAGAGTGAAGCGGGGAAATATTCTTCTGCATTACAAGTTAAAAAAAGGTAAGCTGCAAAAAAAGAGAGTTACCTCTGTGAGATCACACAAGGTAAAACAGATGAGTGAACTCAGATCTCATTAATTCTGGTCCAGAATCTGAACATTCAGTATCACAGAACATTAAACATCTTCTTTCAACTCAATTATTCTATAGTTGCAGATAATTCCTCAAAAGTTACATCATCTGTAACACACTTCCCACTTATATGCATAAATATATACTTTTAAATCTATATTTGCACACTGCTACTAGTTTACAAATGTGCCATCATTTTGCCAGCATGAAAGCTGTTATCCTTTTCTTCTTTATACCATAGATTTCCAGATGTACAGTAACAGATGGATAGATGCTCACTGTACAAAGGTGACATAGCATTTAAGTTAGTAAGATATGAGCAAGTTACTATTTAATATGAACAACTACAATGCTTGCTCAAGATTTTTGAGAATTTTCAACTACTCATCAACTCCTGCACTAAAAAGCCTAATAACTACAAATCATAGCACAGACTTTCAGGAATAGCAAGTATTTTTCTACTGAGGCCAAGTCAAAAATCTAAGCCTACAAGCAAACTGGCAACTCTTACAGGAAAAGGGCTTGTAATCTCTGTATATTTATGTGAGATATCTTTAAAGTTGGACAGAGAAACTATTTTGAATACAGGACAGCAGATATGACAAATATGGCTGCATTTCAGTATCCCAGCTAAAACTGAAAAAAAAAAATGCAGCTTTTACTACTGAGTATGTGAAGAGTGCAACTTGCCCAGACACACAAGATACCACACAAGGCACAGATAAGGCCACAGATTAGAGGCTGTTTTCCCTCCAGAAGCATGTGTTCTTTTATGTATTAGCTATAGGTACCATATAATAAAGCATTATTCTTACGGAATATTTAGAAAAATGAATGCATCTCTTTCAAGTACTCTCTTACTTTGAAAAAGTATATTAGCCTCTAGAGTCATATTGCATTTGCAATGCAAGAGCAAAGGCTCTTCAATACTACTTTTCCCCCAGATGAGAACAGGCACGAGATAACTGGGATCATCTTCTAGATGAACATTTGTAACGTGATTTTGAGTATGTGCAAGTGGAGAGAAAAGAGAGAAGGTGCAAACAGGATAAATATATTTATTCTCTGAACATTGCCTGATAAAGTAAAACTTCCATTAATGAAATAAATACCTGCGTATATTTATGTATCACCTCTCTGAAGCAAACAGTACCATCATTTACTTTTTTACTTGATTTTTATCACATAACTTCTAGTTTTCTATTTCTATTTATAAAAAACCCCAATCAGTCAAGGAAGTCTCATAATGTTGTCAAATATGATTTTTTTTTCCCAGTTACAGGTAGTACTGACAATGACATGCCCTCAAAATACCTGTAGAAAATAATACAAAATAATAATTAAGAATACCATGAATATAGAAAGAATATTTCTTCTTTCTCTGCTTTTGCATTTGGTAGCAAGTTCAACTGTATTAATTAATGACAAGGTATCTCAAACTCTAGAAAAGTGTGGTTTTAGCTGTATAAAAACCCAAAATACAACAGACAAACCTGTGCACAAGGAAAAAGGACAGGCGAGATTGAACATATGTAATCTATATTTTACTCTAAAACCACCTTTAAATTTCCTGTAAACAACAAAAGCTACAGAAAACCTCTACATTCTTTAAGGAACTGTGAGACCAAACAAAACTCACAAGAGAAAACTGGAATTGCTTATTACTTGAATCTTGAGCCATTTCTTACATTCCTTAACTGACCTCTCTTGGTGGCATCTTCAATGTACTTTTGAAAGACTGGTTATAATGAGCAAAAAAGGGAGTATTTCCTTAAAAAATGACCCAATACTTGCTTATACTAGATTTCTTCAGTGACTACCACTTATTTTTTATAAAATCCCTTTAATGCATAAAGTATCATAGAATCGTAGAATGGTTTGTGTTGGAAGGGACCTTAAAGATCATCCAGTCCAACCCCCCTTCAACACTTCCAGGGAGGGGGCATCCACAACTTCTCTCCTTCCAGGGAGGGGGAAACCTCTTCCAGTGTCTCACCAACTTCATAGTGAAGAATTCTTCCTTATATCTAATATAAATATACTCTCCTTCAGTTTAAAGCCATTACCCCTTCCCTATCACTACACGCCCTTGTAAGAAGTCCCTCCTGAGCTTTCTTGTAGGCACCTTCAGGTACTGGAAGGTTGCTATAAGGTCCTCCCTGGAGCCTTCTCTCCTCCAGACTAAACAACCCACAACTCTCTCAGCCTGTGGGAAAAATAGACAAACTATTGTGTAAATCCAAAAATAATAATCTCTCCGTTTTGCTTCCCCTACCATGTTTACTAATGTAAACATATTCACTACCACTAGTCCTAGACTATAATATCTTGTTACACCACAGCTTGCCACCATTAAAAGCACTACATACTATTGTCTTCTGGCCTAACAGTCAGTGATAAAGTTCTCCTGTTTTCACCAGAATTACTGAGTTGAAAAAATCTTTTCTGTTAGAGTTGCGCATTTGTGGGTTTTGTATGCAGTCTAGCAAAGAACTGCAACATGGTCAAAAAAGTTCATTTTTCTCTTTAAAGAAAGAAAGAAACATTCATCCTGGTTTATCATGCTTATCCAAAAGATTTAGAAATTCACTTCAACCAGTATTTCAAGATGAAAATAAGGTTAAACTACTAATTTTGTTGACAGTCTTTGGTTTTTTTTTTAATGATGCAATTTCGGTTGTCATTCAGTCCTCTATTGAAGACAACTATTTTCTTTACACATTAAACAGTTTTGTCAGCATCTCAGCCAGCCATTATGGCTCAGTTCCATAGAGATATTTATGTATCCAATTTTCACTGAAATCAGAGTAGATAGAGACTTTCAACCTGTCAACTTTTCAAATCAAAAGTTATTAAAAACCAGACTCTCAAAAATAGCCTTGCTCAGTAGTGTGCTAAAGCAAGTAATTATGAGTAAACGTAGATTTGGGAAAGAAGGAAGATGCAGTCTAAGAGATCCCAAAGAGCATCAGCAAAAAGGTAAGACGGATACATACTGAAACCAAGGCTGAATTCTTAACAAGCCAGGAATAAAACACAATATTGGGTCATTGACACCAACGGAGGCAGTAGTTTGCTATTAAATCCATACATTTCCCTTCTCCCATGGATGACAGAGCAAACATCCTAGTTAAACTGTAAATATTGTCATATGTAACAGCACCCAATCTTTCAGGTTTTCACTGGCAAGAACAGCATTGATTTAGTATTATTTATGCAGTAATAGGCATCTTAAGAACAAGATGTTTTAAAGGAAAATACTGATAAAATTTAAGTTTTATTCAGTTCCCCTGACGTGCAGATATTTGTTACCAAAAAAAAACCCACTAGCTTGCTGCACACCTCTCCTCCTCAGTGGAGTTGTCTAATCCCTGCCTGTGCAATTTCACCTTCACCATGCTACTGAAACTGCCTCTTGCTATAGCGGCAGTAAAGTCAGCACATCAGCTGTGCTACTCAAATCAGCTCACAAACACACTAAAGTAACGAATGGCACCCTAAAAATCTCCATATTTAAATACAACAGAAAAATGGAGGAGGAAGAAGAAGAAAAGGGAAAACAATCATTCTTTACTATAAATTTCAGATTATCTCACGTTACACTATAGAGTGCTCTCTAATGGCCAGAGAATTGCTGCTAGCTGGCGCTTTCTCCAGAAATGTACAATTAATGTATCAGACTTAGGCAGACAGGCAGAATCATTTAACGCCATGCAAGCAGCAAAATGTAACCGTATCTAAGCAACAAAAGGAGTGTTAGGCGAATGGATATGCAATGCCAACAGAATTGAAGTAAGTGATATTGAAGACACAACAGCTGATGGCACAGGGCTGGTGTTAAATCAGAATCCACAGTAAATCTTTCTTTGTAGTCAATAAAATTATGAAATACCAAAGTGAGCCTCAAAAGGTGATGCCATCTCAAACCAAGCTCATCTACACCAGAATCAGACTAGCCAAGTCTTTTATTTCAACACACAGGCACTACTGCCCTCCAGGCTCTCACTCCTATGCTCCAGCTCCTCACAGCGCTCCGCCTCAGGCTTTGACATCGTGCACTTTAAAATCCCAGCCATTCTGGGTCTGCTGTGGCCACTAATCTCTTTTTTCTCTCCTTGGACAGCCTCCACCAGAGCCCAGGGCATGGCCTTCAGCAGGCCTGTAGCTTCCTCCTTGCCGTCAAATACCCACTGGATCTTTTGCACTGGTCTTTTCTCACAGCCTCTTCTGTTCCAGCACTGTGACAAACTGATCCAAAGCAACACCTCATTTGAAAGCCTTTTGTTCTTATAAGTGAACAGTTAAGGCTCACACTCGGACAACAAGATCAAATACACCAAAGAGCATCTCTTTGTCTCTCTGTAATGCCTTCCACTCCTAGGACTGCCTGCAGGGGCCACATAGCTTTTAAAGTTTCCTCAGAGTAAGTATTGTCTAATATGATAAAATCTGCCAGGCAGAAGCAGCTGGCAACACTGCCCACTTTGCTGTTTGGTTTTCTTCCAGGAGAGCCACCATTCTTGTTTTGCCAGCACTGGTATACATACCACCTCGTTCACATTTTACTGGAGGGTATCAGTCTGGCTCTGCAAGGCCTTGTTCTCACTGGGTGACAGATCAAGGTCATTTGTGAACTTCAGAGCTGATGCCTGCAGCTGCACAGCTCTGTCTCAAGGCCTTTGGCCTTTCCAACTCAACTGTCTCTTAGCGTGGAGCAGGGGATGCTCGGAGGTTGCTTTGCGTGTTGCCTCGAGCACATCAGCTCATTCTCAATCCGGCAAATAGCTCACATCACACCTTCCTGTGTGTTTTTCAGAAGGGCAGACACCTACTGCCAACAACATATTTAGAAATCATCAATTAAGTCTTTTCAAGTGTATGGCTTAATTACTGTAAGCAGCCAAGGTATTTAGGCCTAACAGGTCAGCCTGTTAGCTGAGCCAACCATTCTTTAATGCAAGACCCAACTTTCTCTCTTACAAAGTCACCAAAGTGACAGCAATCCTCTGAACTAGCTCCACATATTATGCCAGCACTGTTATTTAAGACGCTGTGACACAGACTGAGTTAAACATTGAATTCATTGTAAATTCTGATACAAACTGAAGAGCCACAGCAGAAACTCAAAGTTGCATAATTTTTTCTGTACCATGTCAACATTTCAGACCAACTTGAATGTGATAGTTCCTACTTTAGCTTGTTAAAAATTATGAAGGGGAAATCCAATGGTTTCCAAAATTAGTGATCGACCTAATCACTTGCAGGCCTAAAATTCAGTTGAAATATAGCATTTTATCAATACTTGCTATCACGTAACTGATGTTTGGTAGCCTGCATGACAGAAAACATTAGCTTTGATGCAATACCTAACCACAAGAAACAGGCTTTACACTATTATTTGCAAAAAAAGTTTGCATGTTCCTCCTTCACCCATGCTTCTCTGAGATAGGGGCTACATGGAAGACTAGCCCTCCACTCAGGTTATGATCCACTTAGTTTACACACTCTCTTTTAAAGCATCTTGTCCTAACCATGTCGAGAGATGGCAAAACAAACCTGAACCACATGGAAAATAAACTACCCCTTACCTAATCTTTCATGACTAGAGACATGAAAGCTCAGGGGAGGAAAAAAAAAAAATAAATTCAACGCCTACTGTTGAAACATTAAGAAACTTGGAAAAAAAGCTGTTAATTGTTTTCCTATATATTCTGTAAACACACAAAGAGACAGCTGAAAAAACAGGTCTGACAAAGTTTTATCCTCATCATCCATTAGTCATATGCTGATTCATAGATCTTTTCTTCAGTTTGTTTTCTTTAAAAAGAAAAAAATAATTACTATTTCCTTCTTCAGATATTTATCCATTAGTCCTCTTTTAAGATTACGTACTTCCAAATGAAAACAGTACATGATGAAGCACTTAGATATTATACCTCAAAAACAAAGCATTCAATTAACAAGCAAATCTACAAATCATTTTAAAGTAGAACACGGGGAAACTCATATCATCTACTTTACAGGCTTGGAGATCAACAGACTATAGCAGAAAATTAAAATGGATTAAGCAGTTGTTGACTGCAGCCCATCATAAGGATAGGTTATGCATCATATAGATTCTGTGCTTTCTTTTTACAGAGCCGGTAAACAACAAATCCCTTAAGCATCAAGCAGAGACTCAAATGCAGTTTGCAAAAGCTTAAGTTCAAAACACCTTAGAACGGTACTTTCCTTTGATCACTCAATTAACTTTGAGACTCTAAGCATGAATACTGGAACTGATTCTAAGGCAGCTTCCTTCACAACATTCACAGGGACTGTGCGCTCAAACTACAGTTTGTTTCATCACAAAAATAATCCATTGGGTTTCGTGCAGTCTTGTAGAACTATGCTATATAATACATGTTTTCAGACATTCACAGCACTATATTTTCTGAAAAATCAGGCCGAGAGAAAAGTTAGTGTCTGTTTGTTTTAATGCAGCAATATTTGGTTAGGGATAGCCATTCAGTCTCAGCCATCCAAATGTAATCCACATCACAGATTCATCATAGCCCTCAGCAGTACACCTTTCAAAACTCCCCACTGAATCATCATTTTGGTATATAGTTGTTTTTACTGCCAAAGTACAGCTAAGTTTTATTCCCAGTCTCCCATATTAGCACACAAACTAACACATGGATGGCATGACAATGGAGACCTGAAATCCTCCCAGAGTGCGCACACAGATTCTCCTGCAGGTTCATTTCCCCAGGAGCTTGCACCATTCTAATTTGGACTGACACAGTCCTCCCTGCAGCCATGCAATCCCACATCCAGAAAGGCAATTATTTTTCTTACTGTACTTAGCTCAAACTGTAAGTGAAATTACAGGTTAAGTCCTGACTGCATTGCTGAAGCAGGATCCCTTCTTCTAAGCACCCGTGAAACAAAAATTTTGAGTACTAATATTTTCCCCCAACATAACCACTCTTCAAAAAAATATTTGAGACTTAAAAGGTACAGTTCATTACAGAAATTACTCTATAGCTTCTACAAAGCTATTTCAAAGCAGTGCTTGATGTGCATCATAAACACCATGTCACAGAACTGATGTTTTTCCTAGTACCAAGAGTGTGAAATCTTGATTACGAAAAGCAAACCTTCTCTGGAAGGCAATCTCCCTAGAGTATGAACTACAAAAAGAGATGACAAAATCTGTGTTGTGGCTGCACACGCCATATATGTAGTGCATAATTAAGAAAAGCTTTCAGTTATAAGAGGCAAAATTAGGTACCTCTTATGATTACAAGCAGCAATTATAACTGACTTCAAAGGAAGTAGCATCATAGTAGCATTTCCAAAACATCTTTTTCAAACTGTTCCAAGTAAGGTAAGAGGTTGAGAATTAGAGGAGAAACTGGACACTCACTTAATTGTTAGTATTTGCCAAAATGTATGTTTCTTTAATTTCTGCAGAAATAAAATAACCTTGATGTTTTTGCTTAAGTAAATTATAGACCATTTTCAGAAGTACAATCACACTCAAGACATTTTGCCCCTTAATATTCAGATAACTACTATGTAATATCTAGATATGGAAATGCCTTTTCTCTGTGAAGCTCTGACCTCAATTTCAACCTCTGAAGACAGACAAACTTGACATACTGGTAGAGTTCACATTTATGTAGATTTGATGATGTCTTGTCTCCTTATGGATTTAAATTTACAGAACGTACTGGTTAACCAGTTGAACAGCAATCAAACCTAACGAAAGCAGAGTTTACCATTTCCTTCTGCCTGAAGGAGAACACAGAAAAGCACTAGGACAGAAAAAGAGTATATCATGAAGCACAGACAGTATTTTAAGGGTAGCAGCTTGATACCAAATTTGAAGTGCTTTCTTGTGGGCTACATAGCAGCAGCTTGTGGTTCCAAGTAGTCAAAAACGCGCAAGCCCAGAAAAGGGCACATTTCCAGTTCCACTCCTCCCCTCTAGCTCGAGTGCTGTGGTTCCTCCAAGGCAAAGATAACCCATCATTCAAGAGATTGGCTCTAGTTTATTCTATCAGCTGATAAGCCCTTGTATTTTAAATAATGCAACTATTGTTGCATTTCCATTACCTCTCTGTACCCAACAGAAATTCTTTTACTCCATTTAAAGGCTTACATTCATACTGTAGCTTTGTTTGGGAGTTTTTTGGGTGGGGGTAGTGTAGAAGATGGGGACAGGAGAAAGGTCACTGGAGTCAAAAAAACCATACATCTTACAGATTCTTTGCTTTCTTTTTCTCGACCAGGTAAATAACAAATCCTTCCTTAGGCATCAGATATTCAAATGCAATTTGCAAAAGCTTAAGTTCAAAACACCTAAACAAAATACTTCCCTTTGACCATTCAAGTAACTTTGAGACTCTACACAGAAACACTGAAATAGAATCTAAGGCAGCTTCCACCACATCATTCCCAGGGACTATACTCGAATTAAAATTAATCTCATCACAAAAATAATCCATATGGTTTCACAGTCTTGTAGACTCACACTATATACACAGATTTTCAGTCATTCATAGCACAGTACATTTTTTGAAAAATTAGTCTAAGAGAAAAGTTTGATCTTCACAAACTACTAGTAAAAAGAACCTTGAAGCTCAAGAACAGCTAAACTTTGATAGAGGTATACAAGTCATTTCTTGATCCTGAAAAATAAACATGAAATTGACAGGTACCCATATGCTGCAAAGTTTAAGTCCTCTTAATGCCTTACGTGCACCTTTTCTGTCCTAACAATGTGCAAAGACTTCTTGCATTTTTAAGAATGCAAATCTGACTTTCACCATTTAGAAGTTACTCTGCGTTTACAATCTTCCTTCTCAGAAGCTTTACAAACATTGAGAATTTCCCACCCTGTGTTAAAAGTTCAAGAGGGTAAGCTGTTTTGTAAAAGCTCAGGCAGGCAGCTGGACTCCAGCCCTATCACATTCAAATCAAGTCACCCAAAATACAGAGAATGATCAGAAACTTTAAGTTTTTGCACCGTGCTAAAACAGAAAGAGAAAAAAGATGAAGAAATTTATTACAGAGTATATGGATCACCTTCCTAAAAAGGCTATTAGAAAGAATGCAAGTGAATGTTGTGGCTATTGCCTAAGCTAGCTCCAGGGTACTGTCTGAACTGTGAGACAAAACTCTTTGGTTTCACAATTTCATCTGGTTTTGTACTACTTAGCCCAACCCGTTTATGTGTATTTCTGATACAGAAGAAACACTACCAGAACTATTAAACAAGTTGATAATTTATATGAAATTAGTGCAGTTATTCTGATTTCTGATTGACAAAACAGCTGAAATACTGTTAATGTGTAGCCTTCTGCTGGCATTCAGATCGATATTGTCACAGTGCCCAGATTAGTACTACTCTTCTACACTAACCTAAAAATAGTTGCCATGCTTCAGTGAAAATCTGACTTTTATTTTAAACTTTCCACATCTGCTAGCCCCATGTTATCTCTAATTTTAACCAAGATGACTTGATATTCCAGCCTATTGTCAAAATAAGCAAGCAATAAGCTAGTGGTCCTTCTGACTTGTAGGAACACTGATACTCCCTGTACTGAAAGGTCTGGTGTTAATTGGTCAAAATTAATTAATTAATTAATTCCTTCCTCACCTTTCTTGAATTTCAGACTACGCAGCTATGAAGAATTAAGACAGAAAGAACAATCTAAACAAGATTAACCCTATAACAGAGAACAATTAAAGTATAAGCACTCATTTAATAAAATATCTGAAAAAATTGAAAATAATAAAAATATTACTTCATCCTTTTCTTATCAGCTACCAAGTGCAACTAAGGAGCTGCCCAATATAAGAATCTGCACAGCAGTATTATCCAGTATAATTGCTGGGATTTTACCTGTACAGTTACAGCAACAATTCAGTGCTGCTTTGCAGATTCTGTCTGCTGAGTGTAGACTGCTAAAGGTATCTAAGCAGGAACATCAAAATAGACCATGAAGGAAGACTCCACACCTGGAGTCTGGTAAATGGAAAATATTTACTTATATTGTGAAACAGCTTATAAATATTTTCTTCATTGTTTTTCAGTCTGTATTTTTTTCCTAAGTTTAAAACATGATAAAACCATTTTATTCAATTGACTTTTAAGATACTGTCTCTTCTCTGATGTGAAGCAAGATGTGTGATGGAATACTAACGTGAAGTAGGACATGTCATTAAGTCTCATCATAATCACTTCACCAATACTACATCATCTGCAGCCTCATTCACTGATGTTTACTCCTCCTTGTAGGAACAGATACATCCTTAAACCTTTGCAAACCAAATCCAACCTGATTCTACACAGAAGCATACTGCAATCCCACACAGCCTATCTATATTTTTATTCCACCTCACACTTTAGTTTTCAAGGTTGTTTTGCTTAGGTTCAAACCTCGTGCCCACCACATACATACCACAAATCTATTATATTTATAAATGCATCTGCACATACACAAACCATGACAGCTGTGCATACTTACACATATAAGCAGCTGCCACTTTGTACACACAAAATACCACACCCTGTATCTGCTACATGCATATAAAAGTATAGATAATCCTTGTGGATTGGGTTTCTGTGAGGGAGGTTTTGTTTGATAGCGAGGCTATGGAGAGAGCTCCTGTAAGGAGCTCCTAGAAGCTCCTTTGGCTCCAATTTTGGACCCGCAAGGCCAAGCCAATCAGTACCTCTGCAAATTGATGTATTTAAGAACAGTGCAACACACGGCTTGCTCTCCCTTGCCCCAGCCCACCTTAAGCTCATGTCTTGCTGCAGCTCCAGCCCGAGAGAGCTGGGAACTCTTCAAGAAACATGCAATGAAGAGAGAAGTGAGATGTGAGAAGGACAACTGCGCAGACACCAAAGTTGGCGAAGGAGGAAAAGAAAAAAGGAAAAAAAAAAAGAGGGGGTAGGAGGTGCTGCAACCCATGGCAAGAGGGCAGGTCAACCCACCTGCAACCCATGGAGATTCAACAGTGGAGTGGAGATCCACATGAGAAGGTGGCTGCACCCAAAGAGGCTGTAACTCTATTGCAAGTGTGCACTGGAGCAGCCTGTGGGAAGGACTGCACTGTGTGGAAGGGAAGACTTGAGAGGAAACTGCAGCTATGGGCAGATGCATGGAGAAGTTTGTAGAGGACTATGTCCTGTGGGAAGGGTGCCACATGGAAGCCGATGAAGAGTATGAGGAGTCCTCCCTATCCCTGAAGGGGAAGGAGGAGCAGAGATCGCATAGGATGAACTGTCTGCAGTCCTCATTTCCATCCCTCTTTTTGCTGCTTAAGGGGAGAAGGGAGGTAGAGACCAAAAACAAGGCCAATCCCAGGCAGAAGGGAGGGGAGGGGGAAGGTGTTGTTAAGATCTGATTGTATCTCTCACTATTCTACTCTGATGTTACTGGTAACAAATTAAATTTATTTTGTCCCCAAGCTGAGCCTGTCTTTTTGCCCATGACCATAAGTGGTGAGCAAACCCTCTCTGTCCTTTGTCTCAGCCCAAAAGCTCTATGTTGTATTTTCTTCTCCTCATCCCACTGGAGTGGGGCACGGGGGAAGGTGAGCAAGCAGACCTTGTGGTGCTCAGTTGCCCACTGGATTTAAACCATGACACCTTGCCCCACCCATAGCATACCTGCCTATAAAAATACCCACCTACTATGCCACACCCAATGTTCACTATATATACACACACAGACAGGCCTATACCGGATGGCAGTATACAAACACAGCTACATACATACGATGCCTTGTCATGTCCTTGCACATAATGTCACATCTCTGCTACAACACAAATACGCACCAATCCGAAGCCCAAACCATAGCAATACACACACACTGACACAGAGATAAAATGTTACGTATGTACACCTGCTGCACACACACAACCGAGGCCCCACCCTGGCTTATTGCACATGCATAAGCATATAGCAGAGCGCCCCACCCCAGCACACCGCACATCCACACC
>NW_010168852.1:0-8307 GCF_000695765.1 Mesitornis unicolor
ACCAGTGCTCTAACCCCTGAGCTATGGAGCCAGCGTGGTGCCTATTGGCTCTGTGGTGGTCAGCAGGGGGGGACCCTAAAACCGGATTTATTGCCCCAAAACATCACCCCCCAAAATTCCATCCCGGGCGCCAATCTGGAGCAGCTCCGTTAAATGCAACTGGCACCGAAAAGCGTGGCCGGAAACCTCCCCGACACCCCGAAAACCACCCAAAAATTCGGGTCCAAACCCCTACAAGAGTCAGGGTTCAGCCTTTGGCACCTCCTGTTTTATTCATTTGCGCATTTAATTACATCACTAAAACAGATTTTGGAGCACAGAATCATCCCAGAATTTCGGAGCACCGTCTGGAACAGGTAACCAAACAGCGAGGACCTTTTATTTCCTCCAATGGGAGCAAGAAGGGAAGAGCCACAAACCCCATTTGAACGGGGAGCAACAGCACCGTAAATCCACAGCCATTCCCAGTTAAATTCGCTTCAGGAGGAGCAAAACTTTCCCATTTAATTCCGTTTCATCCAAAACAAAAAAAGGAGGTTTTTGCCTATTTCTTGGCATTGGGTGGGTGTCCGAAGCGTTGTGCTGGGTCTCACTCCCTTCACCCTTCCCCACGGGGACATTTACCTGCTAAATATTTTAGTTTTAAGCCATTGAGGCCGCTGTAGGGGTGGAGACTCCGCTCCCAAACCTCCCACCAGCTCCAAAAATCAAACCCATTCGTTATCAAACTCGGAGCCGCAAAGCAGTCGCCGAGGGGGTCGGGTTGGTGGTTGAGATCCCCACCACCAAATTTGGGGCTTTCTGATGATTTTAATGCTTGTTTGAAGCTGATTCGAAGCCTTTCCCTCCCCACCTTGTGATATTACCCCCACCCACCCACAAAAGTCCCTGGTGTTCGTGAAGCCCACGGGGAAAGGTCCTCGAGCGAAGCCTCAGGAGCAGAGTTTGATGTAGGTAACGGTGGAGCAGACGGAGAAGAGGGGGAAAACCTTCTCCCGGAAGGCGACGTTGAAGGTGAAGATGTGCTGCATGTTGTCGGCGTCGTAGAAGGACACCTCCTCCCCTTCGTAATCCAGGTAGACCCTCACCTTGTTGAGTTTCTGGCTGAGGCACAGCGGGGTGCGTTGGGGCGAGGTGACGGCCCAATAGCGGCCCCCGTTTTGCTGGACGGCCCAAATCCCTTCTTCGGGGGAAAACTGAGTCAGGCCTTTCCTCCTGACCGACTCCTTGGCCACCCCGAAGGCCCAACCGTCCGAGGCACCCACTTCCACCTCCCAGTAATGTCTTCCCGACTTGAAGCCGGTGGTGGCCAACACCCGAGAGTTGGTGTCAAATCTCTTGGGGTTGTCAGGCAGCTCCTGTTTCCGACAGCCCATCCTGACGGTCTTGAGGTCCGCCGAGAGGATGAGGAGGTGGTTCGCCGAATCGGGGTCCAGGGTCAGGTCCTCTGTGGGTGACAGAGGCAGCTCAATCAGTTTTCTACATCCCGACCTCAACAACCCCATCCTGAACTTAACAACCCCATTCTCACCTCAACAACCCCATCCCGACCTCAACAACCACATCACGACCTCAAGAACCACGTCTCAAACTCAACAACCGCATCTCAACCTCAACAACCCAATCCCAACAACCCCATCCCAACCCCAACAACCAAGTCCTGACCTCAACAACCCCATCCTGACCTCAACAACCACGTCCTGACCTCAACAACCAAGTCCTGACCCCAACAATCACATCCTGACCTCAACAACCCCACCCCGACCTCAACAACCCCACCCTCACCTCAACAACCCCATCCTTACCTCAACACCTGACCTCAACAACCAAGTCCTGACCTCAACAACCAAGTCCTGACCTCAACACCCCCATCCTCACCTCAACAACCCCATCCTTACCTCAACAACCCCATTCCGACCTCAATAACCACATCCCAACCTCTACAACCCCACCCCAAACTCAACAACCCCATCCCAACCTCAGCCACCCCATCCTGACCTCAACAACCGCATCCTGACCTCAACAACCACGTCTCAAACTCAACAACCACGTCTCAAACTCAACAACCACGTCTCAAACTCAACAACCACATCTCAACCTCAACAACCCCATCCCAACCCCAACAACCCCATCCCCACCTCAACAACCCCATCCCAACCTCAACAACCCCATCCCGACCTCAACAACCCCATCCCGACCTCAACAACCCCATCCTGACCTCAACAACCAAGTCCTGACCTCAACAACCAAGTCCTGACCTCAACAACCCCACCCTCACCTCAACAACCCCATCCTTACCTCAACAACCCCGTCCCAACCTCAAGAACCCCGTCTTAAACTCAACAACCACATCTCAACCTCAACAACCCAATCCCAACCTCAACAACCCCATCCTCACCTCAACAACCCCTTCCTGACCTCAACAACCACATCCCGACCTCAACAACCCCACCTGAAACTCAACAACCCCATCCTGACCTCAACAACCCCATCCCAACCTGAACAACCCCACTCCAACCTCGACAACCCCATCACGACCTCAAGAACCACGTCTCAACCTCAACAACCCCATCCCACACCAGATCACATCCGGACGAGGACCATGCATGTAGACAAAATTAGGTCCTAACACCTTTTCCCCTCCCCCAAAAAAATCAAGTTTAAAGGAAACAACGAGCGCGTTAGTGACCAAAAATTGTGGTTGTAGTCAGCAAGGTTGGAAGGGACCTTAAAAATCGCCCAGTTCAAAGTCATTGGATGGGTTGGGTTGGGTTGGGAAGGTCCTTAAAGATCAATGAGTCCAAAGTTATAGAATGGATTGGGTTGGGAAGGTCCTTGAAGATCAATGAGTCCAAAGTCATAGAATAGGTTAAGTTGGGAAGGTCCTTAAAGATCATTGAGTCCAAAGTCATAGAATTGGTTGGGTTGGGAAGGTCCTTAAAGATCAATGAGTCCAAAGTCATAGAATGGGTTGGGTTGGGAAGGTCCTTAAAGATCATCGAGTCCAAAGTTATAGTATGGGTTGGGTTGGGAAGGTCCTTAAAGATCATTGACTCCTAAGTAATGGAATTGGTTGGGTTGGGAAGGTCCTTAAAGATCAATGAGTCCAAAGTCATAGAATGGGTTGGGTTGGGAGGGTCCTTAAAGATCAATGAGTCCAAAGTCATGGAATGGGTTGGGTTGGGAAGGTCCTTAAAGATCAGTGAGTTCAAAGTCATGGAATGGGTTGGGTTGGGAAGGTCCTTAAAGATCAGTGAGTTCAAAGTCATAGAATGAGTTGGGTTGGGAAGGTCCTTAAAGATCATCGAGTCCAAAGTCATAGAATGGGTTGGGTTGGGAAGGTCCTTAAAGATCAATGAGTCCAAAGCCATAGAATGAGTTGGGTTGGGGAGGTCCTTAAAGATCAATGAGTCCAAAGCCATAGAATGAGTTGGGAAGGTCCTTAAAGATCAAGTCCAACCCCCAAATCACCCAAATTTGGACCAGAGCCGATTACGGAGCCCAACACCCTCCGTCCCCAACCCCAGTGGAAATGAGAGCCCAGCCACAGAGGAAATCTGGCAAATTTAAAGGAAGCCGTGGCTTGAAAGGCTACAAATCCATTTTTGGATTGAATTATCTGGGGTTTTTTTTCTCTAGTTTCATGAAGTATAAGCAGGCAGAAAGGACCTGGCATGGCTGTCAGATCCCCGGCGTCAGCTAGAAAAAATCGTCTTTTGACTCTCGAACTGAGCAGGCTGGATCTGGAAATCATCGAGAGAGAAGAAATTAAAACTAAAAAAAATCGTTTAAAAATTAAATTTTAATTCTTTTTTTTTCCCCCCCTAATTTTTTTTTTTCCCCCTCTCTCTTTGGCTTTGCGAAATACAACCACAATTTCAAGTCTTTGCTCCGAGGGGCGCTACGGCTCAAATATTTGCCTTTTACCTTTTTCACCTCTTCCCAGTTCGTCTCGCAGGTTTTCTAGAGGGGAAAAAAAAAAACCAACACAAAAACCAAGCAAATAAATGGCAACACAAAGAAAACCACCAAAATATCCCTTACGGGGACTTTTACACCCCCAACACGCCACTAAATTGCCAATTTTGGGCGATTTGGGACTCAATAGGCAGCAAGAAATGAGGGTGAGGCTCCCACCAACTCACGGCAATGGGGGAAATTCCTGCCAAATAGATTTAATTTTAATTATTTTTTCTATGAAAAAACTTCTGGACGTTGAGAAAAATGAGGATTTATTTAAATTTTATTAATCACACTTTGCCATATTTTGTTCTCCCCGTTTTATCACGAGTCTCAAACTCTCAGCGCGATCCTTTAAGCCGAAATTGGTTTGAATTTAGGGATTTATTTTCCCCCAAAATTTGCTCCTTTTTTTATTCTTTGTGGCGCTCGTTTCTTTTCCCAATCCTCCAGCGCCACCTCGTGGTTTTGCCGCATCACTGCAAGCTTTTAACCCCCCCAAAAAAGTTTGGCCATCGCGACCCGATTATCGCAAGTTTTACCGCTCTAAAATTCATGCGCCGGGTCTGGTTTTGCCCCAGTAAAAATATTGATCAAATGTAAATAGAAAATTTATCAATAGAAAATAAAATAGAGATATTTTTAAATAGCTTGGCCCGCTCACGCGCATCTCCGCCATAATTCACCCTCCTATTTCGGTCCCGGGAACTTCGAGACATCCGCAGCATCCTCAGCATCTCCTCATCCGATTTCCACCCCCCCCAATGCCTCCTAAAGGCCAGGACTATTTTAAATTTCCACCCCTCACCCAGCACCCGGTTTCGTTTACGGGTACCTCTAAATTTCTTTAAGACTTTCTCCAGGACCACGGTTTTGAGGGAGAAATTGCAGACGTGCATCTTCATATCCGTGCAAACCGGCACCGGCTTCTGGCACTTCACGTCATCGCTTCTGCCAAGCGAAAAAAAGAATACATAAAAAAAAAAATAAGAAATTTATCCATATTTCCCCCCTTTTTCTTCTTCTCGGCAGCGCTCAGCGTCCCCTTGCGTTGGGATTTGGTTCAGGACGCCGGGATTTCCGTGTCAGTTCAGGAAAAAAAAACCCATTGTGAAGGGTGCTGAGCTGCTTAAATTTCATTTTCGGAGCCAAAACGGTGCCTAAAACGTCGCCCTGGGTGAGTTTTGCAGCAGGAAAAATCAGAGAATTTGGGGGTTCTGGGCTTATTTGACCGTCGAAGAAGCTGCTTGGTGGGAAAAGGCTTTGTGATAGTGGTAGATTTTTCCCCAAAATTTGGAAGATAACCACATAAGAGGCAAAATTTGCCCTTCTTCTGGCACTTAGATTGCGAATCTTGATATAAAAATGTGGCGGTGGGGGAGGGAAATAAGGAAAAAATAGGGGAGAAAAGGTAAAAAATGGGGGTTTTTGAGGAAAGATGGGGGTGCTCCGTACCTGCTCAAGATGTTCATCACATCCTGGAAGAGAAAAAGAGAGGTCGAGTGAAATATTCGGGGACGGTGACCCCTAAAAATTGCTCTGTTGCCTTATGGCACCTCTAGGAAGGTCCTATCAACCTTTCGTGGTCTCCATCATGTCTAGATGTTCATGGTCTCCATCATATTTGAACCTTCTCGGTCTCCGTCATACCTAGACCTTCTTGGTCTCTATGATATTTGGATTGTAATGGTCTCCATGATAGTGAACCTTCATGGTCTCCATCATATTTGGACCTTCATGGTCTCTATGACATCTAAACTTTCACGGTCTCTATCATATCTGGACCTTAATGATCTCCGTCATATGTAGACTTTCATGGTCTCTATGATATCCAGACCTTCCTCCATCACATGTGGACTTTCATGGTCTCTATGATATCCAGACCTTCATGGTCTTTATGATAGCTGGACCTTCATAATCTCCATCATATCTAGACTTTAAAGGTCTCCATCATATCTAGACCTTCATGGTCTCTATCATATCTATATTTTAATGGTCTTTATCATATCTAGACCTTCATGGTCTCTATCATCTCTGGACCTTAATGGTCTCCATCATATCTAGATTTTAATGGTCTCTATGGACCTTTATCATCTCTAGGAAACCTGGACCTTCAAGGTCTCCATCATCTCTGGACCTTCATGGTCTCCACAATATCTATACTTTCATGGTCTCTATGATATCTAGACCATCATCATCTCCATAATGTCTAGACTTTCATGGTCTCCATCATCTCTGGACCTTCATGTTCTCCATCCTATCTGCACCTTCATTATCTCAGTCATACCTGGACTTTTATGATCTCCATCATATCTAGACCTTCATGGTCTCCATCATATCTAAATTTTAATGGTCTCCATGATATTTGGACCTTCATGGTCTCTATGATATCTAGATTTTAATGGTCTCCATCATATCTGGACCTTCATCATCTCAATCATATCCAGACCTTCAGCATCTCTATCATACCTAGATTTTCATGGTCTCTATGGTATCTGGACCTTCATCATCTCCATCATATCTGGACCTTCCTGGCCTCTATGATATCTAGATTTTAATGGTCTCTATCATATCCAGACCTTCATCACCTCCATCATATCTACACTGTCATGGTCTCTATCATATCTAGATTTTAATGGTCTCTATGATATTGAAACTTTCATGGTCCCATCATATCTGGACCTTCATCATCTCCATTATATCTAAACTTTCATGGTCTCTATGATACCTGGACCTTCGAGGTCTCCATCATATCCAGACCTTCATCATCTCCATCATATCTGAAACGTCATCATTTCCATCACATCCGGACCTTCATCATCTCTATGATATCTAGACCTTCATGGCCTCCATCATATCTAGATTTTAATGGTCTCCATCATACCTGGACCCTCATGGTCCCCATTATATCTAGATTTTAGTTGTCTCCATCATCTCTGGACCTTCATGGTCTCTATAATATCTGGACCTTCATCATCTCCATCCTATCTGCACCCTCATGGTCTCCATCATATCCAGACCTTCACAATCTCCATCATATCATAGAGACCATGAAAATCTAGATATCTAGACCATCATCATCTCCATAATTTCTAAACGTTCATGGTGCGCATAATCTCTGGACCTTCATGGTCTCTATAATATCTGGGCCTTCATCATCTCCATCCTATCTGAACCATCATGGTCTCCATCATATCCAGACCTTCACAGTCTCCATCACATCTAGATTTTCACGGTCTCTATGATATCTAGACCATCATCATCTCCATAATTTCTAAACGTTCATGGTCTCCATCATCTCTGGACCTTCATGGTCCATTCCCCACCAAGAAGAGTTTAGGGCTCCTGCAAGGGCCGATTCAACCCACCCTGGGGAAATTATTTGGACGATTCAGTGGATTACAGAGTTAAATCATCAGCTCAAACACCCTCGGATGGAAAAACACTCAGAGAGAAGAACCCCGCGCCCAGCCCCGTTCATGCCCTTTAAAAATCAATATAAAAAGGCCACAAACCGTGGCGAGAACATTGGACGGGGTTCAAGGACAACACGGAGCCGTGCCCATATCCTGGAGAAAAAGAAAAGGACCTTGGGGCTGGTTACGGGTTTTTTTTACCATGGCTTTTGTTTTTTTTAAATAAAATAAAAGGCTTTTTGTGACGGGATGGTTGCAACGGCCGCGGGAGGCGAATTTACGTCACCCATGGCCGAGTACTCGAACCCACCTGCAAATATTTACCATGAGCTTAATGGTGATTTAACCCCGTGCACCCGGAGCAGAAGCAGTTTAATGAAAATATTGATGATTAAAAGAAGACCGCTCATTAACTTTGTGCTGTTTGGTGGGGGACGGGGCATGGAGGAGCTCTGTGTTCCTCTACATCTACTCCATGTTCCTCTATATTTACGCCATGTTCCTCTACATCTACTCCATGTACCTCTACATCTTCTCCATGTCCCTCTACATCTACTCCACATTCCTCTACGTCTACTCTGTGTCCTTCTATGCTCAACTCCATATTTCTCTATGTCTACTCTGTCTTCCTCTACGTCTACTCCATGTCCCTCTACGTCTACTCCAAGTTCCTCTACGTCTACTTCGTGTTTCTCAACATTTACTCCACATTCCTCGACATCTACTCCATGTCCTTCTACACCCAACTCCATGTTCCTCTACATCAGCTCCATGTTCCTCTACATCAGCTCCATGTTCCTCTACATCAGCTCCATGTTCCTCTATGCTCAACTTCATGTTCCTCTACATCTACTCCACGTTCCTCTACACCCAACTCCAAGTCCCTCTATGTCTGCTCCCTGTTCCCTCCACTCACTCTATGTCTTTCTAC
>NW_010168852.1:8348-13427 GCF_000695765.1 Mesitornis unicolor
TCCCTACACTCACTCTATGTCTTTCTACATCTACTCCATGTTCCTCTATGTCTGCTCCATGGTCATCTACATCTACTCCCTGTTCCTCTACACTCAATGTCCTTCCATGTCTACTCCATGTTCCTCTAAGTCAACTCCACATTCCTCTACATCTACTCCATGTCCTTCTACACCCAACTCCATGTTCCTCCACACCCAACTCCAAGTCCCTCTATGTCTAATCCCTGTTTCTACATCTACTCCATGTTCCTCTATGTCTGCTCCATGGTCATCTACATCTACTCCCTGTTCCTCTACACTCAATGTCCTTCCATGTCTACTCCATGTTCCTCTAAGTCAACTCCACATTCCTCTACATCTACTCCATGCCCTTCTACACTCAACTCCATGTTTCTCTACATCAACTCTATGTTCCTCTATGTCAGCTCCATGTCCTTCTATGCCCAACTCCATGTCCCTCTACATCTACTCCATGTCCCTCTACGTCTACTCCACGTTCCTCTCCATCTACTCCATGTTCCTTCTACACTCAACTCTATGTCCTTCCACATCTACTCCATGTCCCTCTACATCTACTCCATGTTCCTTCTACACTCAACTCTATGTCCTTCCACATCTACTCCATGTTCCTCTATGTCTACTCCCTGTACCCTACACTCACTCTGAGTCCTTCTACGTCTACTCCATGTTCCTCTATGTCTACTCCCTGTACCCTACACTCACTCTGAGTCCTTCCACATCTACTCCATGTCCCTCTACATCTACTCCATGTTCCTTCTACACTCAACTCTATGTCCTTCCACATCTACTCCATGTCCCTCTACATCTACTCCATGTTCCTTCTACACTCAACTCTATGTCCTTCCACATCTACTCCATGTTCCTCTATGTCAACTCCATGTCCCTCTATGCCCAACTCCATCTTCCTCTGCGTCTACTCCATGTCCCTCTACATTTACTCCATGCTCCTGAACATCCAACTCCCTGTTCCTCTACACTCAACTCCACCCCAAGCCCTCACCAACGCCCTTGAGCTTGAGGAGCGGACACCCACAACTCAACATCAAGCTCAGCCAAGACCTCCACCATCCTCAAAGCCCAACCGCCAACCCTACCCCACCTTGAGGAACTCGAGCAGTGGCTGCTGGATCTTCTCCTCCAGCTCGGTGATGAGCTTGTTGAGGAGCGTGATCTCCTTGGAGAGGTCGGTGATGTTCTCGTTCTGCCTCTTGGCGATGGTCTTCTCCATCTTCTCCAGCTGCCCCAGCAGGATGTGCTCCTGCTCGTGCAGGAACTGCCGCAGCCTCTCGAACTCCAGGAGCAGCTTCTGCCGCTCGGTCTCGATGGTTTTCTGGGGACAAAACACGGTTTTTTAAGCTGTTGTGATGATTTTGGGGTGGAAAAGGGGCCACTTGGTGAGTTTGGAGCACCTGCTAATATCCTTGCTGGTGAAACTGGATGCCCTCAAGCCCAAAGAAAGGCCTTGAAAAGGAATGACCCAACCCCAACTTAAACTTAAGCCCCGTTGCAGCTCCATCCCGAAAAAGAAAGAGCTGGGAACTCTTCAGAACCATCAGAAGAGACCTGAAGTGGAGAAAGGACCCGAGGAGAACAACTTTGAAAAGCACCAAGGTCGCTTGAAGGAAAGAAAAGGAGAGTGAGGAGGAGGAAGAAAACACAGAGCCCAGGTGCCACGTGAGCAGCGGCTGCCCCTGAAGAAGCCGTGACACCGAGCAGTGCGTGCTGGAGGAGTTCGTGTGTGAGGGAAACGGTGACCGTGGGCAGACCCACATTGGACTTTTGAGGACTTTTTTTTCCTCCTGTGGAAAGGGGGCCACATGGAGGCATTTTGACCAGGTTCCTTTTCTGGGACGTCGTGGTGCTCGGTTACGCGCTGGGCCTAAACCACAACAGAGAGCAAAGGCCAGGGGCAATTACTCCCTAAACACTCATTATTTTCATTGCAGTTGTGTCCTCGCACCCTTTTGTGGAGGGAAGAGGCACCAAACCACATCTTGGGGCAAGTCCCTCGCCTCCACAGCCGATTTTGGGTGGTTTCTCTACCAAACCAGCACCTAGGCCTCATTTTCCACCCCCTGGGGGATCAATTAGCACTTAACGAAGCAGAAACAGGGACCAGTGGCCAAGAGGTTTCCCAAGTCCCATCACCCAAACTGGGACAAGGGGTCGTGTGGGAGAAGCCACTGGGAGCAGCATTGGGGCGCATCTACGTTGTCAAATAAACCCCAGCACTGCCAATATTTGGGTCCCTACTTGAATTTTTGTGGCAAACAGACCTAAAAGTCTCCTTTGAGACAAAGCCAGGGGGCAAAACGAGGACATTTCGGTCCAGGAAATTCACTTTTTGGCAAAACGGACAAATCTGAACGCGTTTTGGTTGCTTCACTTTACACAGGCCCCACTAGGCCTCACTAGGCCTCAAAAAACCGGGCCTTCATGGCAGTTATTTGGCAGAATTTTGCTATTTTAAACAAAAAAGAGGGGAAAAGATAAGACTTTCCTATTTTTAGGAAGGAGATGGGGTGTCTTGGAAGGTCCTAACCCACTTCATGTGTCCCACGTACCAAAAGTTCCTGGGTTTTTTTATCGTCGTTCACTTTAAACTCCAGCAGCTCCTGCCGCTCCTTCCTCAGGAAATCCAAGCGGCCCTGGATTTTCTCCTAGGAACCACAAAAAAAATTAAGATATTACTCGGTTTTCTTTCTTTTTGCTGCATTTTTTGGTCTTTTACTGCATGTTCGAATTTCCCTCTTACCGTATTTTTAATTTCCTTTTTGCTGCACTTTTTATTTCCCTGTTGCTGCATTTTTTATTTCCATTTTCCTACATTTTTAATTTCCTTTTTTCCTGCACATTTTGACTTCTTTTTCCTGCATATTTTATTCCCATTTTGCTGCATATTTTGATTTCTTTTTCTTCCTGCATTTTTCATTTATTTTTTTGCCTTTTTTCCCCCTGCACATTTTGATCATTTTCCCTGCATATTTTCACTCCCTTTTGCTGCATTTTCCACATTTTAATGCATTTTTCTGCCCACACACAACTCGCCCTTTGCCCAGAACACAGCAAGAACCACAAAGAAAACCACAGGGCCACCCCAAACCCCCAAATTTCCAACCCCCAACAATCCCCACACCCCCCAAAAAAGCAGGGGGGAAGCTGCACCCTCTTTTTTTTAACCCCTTTCACCCTTTGCAAAGCTCCGCCCGGCTTTAATCAACTGAAATTCACCTTTGGACGCTTGCCTGCACCCAAAAATAGAGGCGAGGCACCAGCTGTGACCCTCCCGAGGCGGGCGAACGCCGTTAAGGTGGGAAGAGACCTCCAAAAATCAGCAACCCAATGAGGTTTGAGCAAGGAAGGACCCCGGGGGGGACTGATATGGGAACGGACACACGGGTACCTTGTACTCCTTGTCCAAAAACCATTGACCCATTGTGGTTTGAGCAAGGAAGGACCCCAGGGGGGACAGATACGGGGATGGACACATGGGTACCTTGTACTCCTTGTCCAAAAACCATTGACCCATTGTGGTTTGAGCAAGGAAGGACCCCAGGGGGGACAGATACGGGGATGGACACATGGGTACCTTGTACTCCTTGTCCAAAAACCATCAACCCGTTGTGGTTTGAGCAAGGAAGGACCCCGGAGGGGACTGATATGGGGATGGACACATGGGCACCTTGTACTCCTTGTCCAAAAACCATCGACCCATCATGGTTTGAGCACAAGGAAGGACTCCGGGGGGGATGGATATGGGGATGGACACATGGGTACCTTGTAGTCCTTGTCCAAAAACCATTGACCCATTGTGGTTTGAGCAAGGAAGGACCCTGGGGGGGATGGATACGGGGAGGGACACACGGGTACCTTGTACTCCTTGTCCAAAAACCATTGACCCATTGCAGTTTGAGCAAGGAAGGACCCTGGGGGGATGGATACGGGGGCGGACACACGGGTACCTTGTACTCCTTGTCCAAAAACCATTGACCCATTGTGGTTTGAGCAAGGAAGGACCCCAGGGGGGACAGATACGGGGATGGACACATGGGTACCTTGTACTCCTTGTCCAAAAACCATCGACCCATCATGGTTTGAGCACAAGGAAGGACTCCGGGGGGGATGGATATGGGGATGGACACATGGGTACCTTGTAGTCCTTGTCCAAAAACCATTGACCCATTGTGGTTTGAGCAAGGAAGGACCCTGGGGGGGATGGATACGGGGAGGGACACACGGGTACCTTGTACTCCTTGTCCAAAAACCATTGACCCATTGCAGTTTGAGCAAGGAAGGACCCCGGGGGGACAGATATGGGGACGGACCAGTACCTTGTACTCCTCAGACGCCTCATCCACGGGAACCACAGCGTGGGGGCGGTGTTCCCGGGAGCGGTCGCACACCACGCAGATGGTCCTGCGGTCGTCCTTGCAGAAGAGTTTTAAGGCTTCGCGGTGCTTGGGGCAAACCCCGTCCTCCTCGGCCCCCTTGGCCCCGCGCAGGGCGAAGTGGCCAATGATTTCGGCCATGTTGGCCAACTGGCGGTTGGGCCTGAAGCTTTTCTGTTGGAAGACCTCACGGCATTGAGGGCAAGGGAAATCCATCTCCAGGTCCTTCCAGCTTTTGACAATGCAGGCCCGGCAAAAATTGTGCCCGCATTCGATGGAGACGGGGTCCTTGAAGAACTCCAAGCAGACGGAGCAAGTGGCTTCATCCTGGAGGTTGCCGGGCAAGAAAACGGCCGCCATGGGCTCCGTCCTGCGGGTCAGGGCTGAATTCGTCGGGGCCAGATGGGGAACATGAATGCTTGGCACCCAGCCCCGTGTGGGCGTCGCTCTTCCAGGAACGAGGCTGCTGGCTGAGGTCGCTCCCACGGTGTCTGGTTTCCTTAAACTGGTAACGAAATTGGAGGGGGGGGACACACAACGTGGAGATGGAAAAAAAAGCAGTCGGGAAACAAATCCTTGTGCTTTTCTCTCCCACAAATCCTAAAATCTTTGGGGTTTTGGGGGGATTGTGGGGTTTTTTTTTTGCAGGAGAGGGGGGGGAAAAGGGGGA
>NW_010168852.1:13461-13804 GCF_000695765.1 Mesitornis unicolor
ACCAGATCAGGGTCTCGTTGATTTTTTGGCACAGCCGGTGCTAAAATGCAAAGTCTGAGTCCCGAGGCAGCTGCTCCAGGCATGGGTCCAGGTAATGACCCGAGTGCTCGTTAAGGACCCATTTCAGGCTGAGGACTCAAATGACCTGGGCGGGCTCCAGGGGCCATAAAAAGCCACAGGGGAGAGGGAATGCACCCCAAAAAATGCCCATATTGGGATTTGGGGGGGGTGATTTGTAAAGGTTGAGCTCTGGGTTGGGATCCTGCATTTAAAAATTATGGGTTTGATGGCGTCCAGGAGGGTTTTGTGGGTTTTAAATTAAATGGGAGTTATATATATGTAT
>NW_010168853.1:0-5141 GCF_000695765.1 Mesitornis unicolor
CAGGTCACCTCGTCACAAAAGGAGGTAAGATACTCCACCTCAGTAAAGGTTATCCATGTTGAATCCTATTACAGCTTCTTGTCATACACTATGAAAAGATGACTCTCTAGTTAGTCTCTTAGAGATATTCATAAAATCCCACATCACAGTGGAGCTCGATTTGACTCTACAGTCAATATAATTCAGAGCTGGATTTGAAACTCCTGACATCCTAATGGTAGAGGGACTGAAATTCAGCTCATGCTTTTGGATTTCCATACTGCACTCCTGCTCCAAGGGAAGGAGTACACTGCACCAGAGGAATGATTAGGACATCAACTGGCAGTGCTCCTAGTAGTGAAGTGTCTTCATATCTGACCATATAGGGTATTAAGGCCCACAGCTCAAAACTGTTTTAATAAGAAAACAACATGAAATCTATATTCTGCATCCAGTGAGACTCTGTGTGCAAGCACAGAAGTGAGCTTTCAGCTGTATATTGTACTGAGAAATTACTTCTTGCAAGTTAAATCTTAAAACATTTCAAAGTTATAACTTGGAGTGACATGTGGAAATGCTATCTGGGCTCTGTGGTTACAGGTAGTGAGGACAGCTGTGTGTCACAAAGTGGAAGTAAGGACCTTTCAGACACATCCCTAGTGTTCCTGAAGAAGACAAAGCACTTAAGAGGAAAAAGTCAGCTATGGTGGGGATGATATCACTTCTTGTTTGCAGCAAGAAAAGGAAAACTGAATGGGTTTCTAAGTGCCAGGAGCAATATTTCATAATCTGAATGGTAAATCCATAAAAAATTGGACACTTCTTACTTTAGACACAAACGAGAGAAAGGTTAAAACTGGAGCATTAAGATAAGCAAGAATAGGTTTGTTTTCCATGTAAAGGCAAGATTACGAAGGCATTACCGATGCTTGGTTCTGATACGGCTGTATCTGACTGACAGGTAGATGAAGATTATTAGTGCTGACCTCCTCTGTCCAAAGTCCATTTTAAACGAGATGGAAACAGCTTTGTAGACAAAGCACAGAAACAAGATTGTTCCCTCCTGTTTCACATATGTGATGCACATGAAGTATGTTTTCATACTGTCTGTGGACATAAAAGTTAGTTCAGCTATATGAATGCCTCCTTGACATCCATTTTCAAGTGCCTCCAGAGAATATTAATATTTCTGATGTATTTCATACATCATAAATCTAATTTCTGCTTTTCCTCTTCCAGACTAAGGAAAGGTGAGAAACTGAACCAGTGGTTATGACAGCAGCTGCAACAGGGTCATTAAGACTGAAACCACAGAGACAAACAAGGAGCCTCTACAGGTTTTCTCCTCTGTTATTTGGAGGCAACATCTGGGAATACATCTTGACCTCCTCCTCGTGCAGAATGGATGTTCCACTGATGCTGCAGGAGATCATCCCTAGTATAGTGCCTGATTGTGAACATTTTAAACTAGTCTGGATACGGTTTGAACGTGCAGAAAACTCTGGGGTTTGTACAGTACATTTGGCCAGGACACTGGACAGTGTTCATCTCATCCCGGGGTTTTGTTGCAAGCTTCCCAGCCTGGTGCAAAAAGCCTGAAAATTCTTTAAAGTTTGTACACGCTGACGTAAACAGAGCCCCTCGCTGCAGAAATAAAACTAAAGAGAATTTCTGGCACAATTCAGAACGATGCATAGTTTTGTGGTGACCTCTCCACAGCAAACACAACGCTCTATCTCTTTGCTTGGCACCATGTAAAATGTTTGACATGTGAATTTGAACTGATGTCTATCTACAGGACCTAAAAGGCCCTGCAGGCCAAAGCATATGAGCCACCTCTTAAGGTCCTTGTCCTCACTGCTCCCTACAGAAGCAGAGAAATGGTATCAATGCTCTTTTGTTAATCCAAGAGAAGCTGAAATATGAAAGGGTTAAGTGAGTTGCCCAGGGACACACAGGCAATCAGTGGCAGGGCAGAGACTCCTAGTCCCATGCTTTGAGTGTGCCCTTAAAGACGATGCTCTCCCATGCCAAGATGGTGGTGGGCTCCACATGGTCCGGAGCACCCATTGCTGGGGGGAAGCTAAAGCCCACTCCAGCCCACGTCGTGGGCTGTCCCCCTGTTTCCATTTGTTTCCCAGACTGGAGAAGGAAAAAAAAACCTGCTGTAATTTACCATCGGTCTGACAGCAGTTGACCTTTACGTGACAAGCAGTATTCCTCAGCAGCGTGCATCAGAGGATTGCTCTGGTTCACATTTATTTTGTTCAACTTCATCTCTTGTAGGCATCCAAAGTGAAGGCAATTGGAGCAGACAGGCGAGATCTCTCAGCATCTTGAAGTGATCTGTAAGGAACCAGCAGCATGAGAGTCATTAGGCAGCAGTTGCTGCAAACTGCTCCAGGGAATTTATCTCTACTAAAGAGAGGTCTCATGTCAGAGGGAGGATTGGGAAAGCCTCGGCAAACAGGGGTTTGTTTGTCTTGGAAGAATTTCAGGGAATCACAGGGAAAATTGGAAATGACTGGTGGAAATTACCCCGTCCAGTTTTTAACATGAGCCCCTTGGAAGATGTCACTCTTCCAGCTTCCCTGTATCTCTTTTAACTAACCCTTTGCTAAAAAGCAGAGTCATAGCTCCATCCCTGCTACATTTACCACAACACAAAGCATGTTTCTTGCTGTAAAAACAATGAAATTCCACCAAAATCAGAGAACTATTTAGGCATGGGGATACAACTCAAAAGCTATACCAGGGTGTTTTGCACACGTCCATTGACTTGTTCAGATAGAGACCACTAGATTTTCTTTAAAAGTCGTTAAAGTTGAATTAGCGAGGCAGCAGAGCTTTGTATGCTGCTTACCACATTTCACTTTGAGAATGGGATTTATCTTTGACCTTACGCTGCTGGCACTGAAGTCAGCTGCAAAGCCAAGGCTATCCAGAATTCAGTGTTGAGCAGTCCTGACCCTGCAGTGGTCCCAGCACCTCCCCAGAGGATCTGGCTTCACAAACCTCACCAGTGCCACAAACGAACAGCACAGCAAAAGCCGAATGCAAGGAATACTCAGGATTTGAGAGCTGCTGGGCAGGCTTGAAATAAAACTGTTTTGTAGCTAGAGCTTGGCAAGGATGATTAATTTTGAGAGTTAAAAAAAAGAGAAAAAGAGAGCAAATTGCAATCTCTTAATTTTCAAAGCGTTTCTTTGCATTGGCAAGGAATTGCAGCACACTGCAGAGCCCAGCTGAGGTTATTCTGACTTTTTATTGTACTGGTGGTCAGTCATAGCCTGTGGGCACCTTGGCCTTTGGAAACAGCACTTTTATAGGCAGTTATGGGTCAGGCTGCTTCTTGGTCTGGTCTATTCTCTGTGAGAATCATAATATACCCCATCCTAGCTGCTCCTAAATGCTCGATGAGTTCAGCTCAAATGTCAGTGAGGACAACAGGCCACAGGCAGGCCCAGGACTGAGAACAAGGGAATTCCTCAAACCAGGCACCAAAACAACCACAGAAGTTTGTCCTGGCCCAGAGTGTTTCCCCAGTGACAAACCAGAAGTCAGTTTGGGTTAAAAATCTGGGACAGACTCCAAGATTCAGATGTACTTCCAAATTTTGCCCATCCCTGAAAAAAAGCCTTCCATTAACATACACTTATATGAACACAGCTTGTTCTTTAGTTGATAGAGGACCTTGGTCCATGCTCTACTGCTGTTGGATGGCTGTAGGGTTCCCATGCTCCTGGAAAACCTGCACATGTGGCTTTCAGGGTCCCTTGGATGGGACCCTCTGTTCAGAGCAGTCTTGGACTCCAACAGTTTCAGAGGGTCAGAAATGTGCATCAGACCTGGTCTTGAAGCATGAAACATCATGAAAGGACTTGAGGAATTTTGACAAGCTTTGGGATATGGGGCATTGAGCATCCTCACCCTCATCCACCATAAGAGGTCTGTTCTTCAACTGGTTCCTGTTGGGATGACCTTTTCTGTGGAGCTTTTCCCAAAAAGAGCCAATGCACACAGAAGTGTGCTCGTACAGAGCAGGTGGGCTCCTGGTGACAGTGCCCTGCAGAGATCTGCGCTCCCAGGCAGATCCAGAGAGGCACCAGCGTTGCACCAAGTCTTGGCCCAGCCTTATCACCAATATGACTCAAAGGAAATACCAGCAGGCTTTGAAGCTGCTGAACGAGGCAGCGCAGTCCTGTCAGCTCGGCACCGTTCCAGTCCCAGCAGGAAAAGAGCAAGAGCTCTGCACCGTACCCAGGGTAACGCGCTCCTCCAGGCATTAGCCTTAGCATTTGTTTTCATTTGCTGCTGTCAGAGCAGGACAGCAGGATCTGGCCATTTGTCAGCGACATTGGCCACGTTTCATGAGATTTCAGGCTTTTTCACAGCCTCCTGACCTCAGGAATCTGTCGTGCGAAGATTTGGATCCATGGGAGAACCTCCTATCAGAGTCAATTCATCATCGCAGCCCCCTGGCTTATCAACACGCTGTCCAGGTGGGAGAACTGGATCAGGAGAAGAGTTTTGGGTGGATTGCTTAAGAGCAATGAACTGCCAGGAACAGGACCAGAACACTTTATTGCCACGTTACCATTTCTATCTCGGGTGCAACAGTGAATAATGTACTCTGGAAATGTCAGGAAGACATTCTTTCACGTCTTAAAGCAGAAACTTGTGTAGATCCTGGAGACCCAATAGCACAGTGATGAAACAGAAAAATCTTTCTGTTTTTTTTTAATTTCAAATGGGTTGGGCAGTATCCAGTGGGTTTTGGCATTAAAAGGAAAATGAGCAGAAAGACCATGCAAATAAAATTTGACTTGGCAGGGTTTTTGGTCTGAATTAGGACTCACTAGTTAGAATCAGAATATAACATTTGTGTGTGGGCATTAAGTGATACCAGGGCACTGTCAGAGTGCATATGTCAGCAGCAATAGGTAGACATGCACTCGGGTTCATATTAATGACCACACAACCTGGATATCCACACCAGAAAAGTCTGTATTCTCATTCCAGTCTAGCCCAAGTCCATGAATTCTGTTAATTTGTATGGTGTTTTCCCACATCAGCCACTATCCACAAGATCAGCATCACCCGTATTGCAACACACCTGTGAACTAGAGATGTGCAGTACCAGTGGTCCTCCTATTCTCTTT
>NW_010168853.1:5172-46705 GCF_000695765.1 Mesitornis unicolor
CACCATTTCCCCCAGCTCATGAACCTTCCAGTCTCTCTGTCCATCACATCCCACGTGATGTTATTTCCCTCCTTGCAGTTCCCCCACTCTGCCAGCACAGTTCATATTGATCTCAACTGGTCCATGCCCTTGAATTTCTGCTCGTGTTCCCACTATGAAACAATTTTGCATGTAAGCACTCAGCCGCCTTTGACCTGATGAGGCTGAACTGCCGTGAACCCGTAAGTGCATGAAGCAGCTCTGGAAAAGGGCAAACCAGTTTTTACTACATGAAGCAGGATGCAGCACTTAGAGTTTCAAGCAATAAAGCCGTCATCTCCCCTGCCCTGCTCCCACAACAAGGTACTTGCTTTCCAAGAAGAAGAGGAACAGTGGGAGGTGGCAGGGCGGTCACGGAGGACAGGGATGGGTAGGCCATTTCAGGCTGTGGAGTAGGCAAGCATCCACCAAACCGCCCCCTCGGGATGTCACATTCAGCTGTGACCCCACAGTCTTCCCACAGCAAAGATACCAAGGGCTGACCACTGGCTTTCCACAGAAATATGGAGCAGGATAGGGGTCACGCCTGGAGCTCAGTAATTGCAATGCTGGATTATTTTTTGTTTCTCTTTATCTGGGGGCCTCCCAAGGGATTTGTACAGGGGTCTCTCAGTGTCCATTCCCACCTCATGCCTAACCGGACACTTGCCGACACAGCAAATGAAGGGCTAAAGGCAATGTGCTAAGTGAGAGGTCTCACAGCCTCCCTGTCATGATGGAAGCCACCTTAATATGGGAACATAACTCCCACTGAGCAAGTTTGACACCAGCAGAAGTGAGTCTGTGATCACTGACACACTGGATGGCAAAGCCCAGAGGTTTCTGTTCTCCTTGCCCTGTGGGCTCTCAGCGGTGGGAGGGTGGCTGGGTCACAGGACCTCTGTGAACAAGCTGTTGCTTCTGCAGCCTCTTCATGCTCTTCTTGATCCTTCTCCATCCCTAAGGTGAAACTTGCCAGTTTTCCGAGCAGGAATTCAAGAGAGCTAGACAAGTGTGACAGTGGGGAAAAATTTGCTGAAGCTCAGCACTAGTTGATAAGATAGTTACAGCAGGCAAGCCATCAGACCTTTGAGAAGTTCCTCACACCTTTCAGGAATGGACCTATCACCCTTGAGGTCCTCTCTGCTTCCTCACCCCACAGCTGCATGGCCTCCCCTTGTCCTCAATACATTGCTTATCTCAAAACAAAAAAACCCAGGCTCCATCTTGTCAAACAGCCTCCACACAAAGTTTCTCCTGTGGGAAGTTAAACATCTCTTAGGAAAACACAAGGAAAACAACATTTCTCATAGCAAAAGTCCAGCTTGACCAGTGTTCTGCCTCCAGCTGTAACAACTGGGGATGCTCAGGGAGAGATAATAAGCAGCAGAACAAAACTTGCACAAAGCCTTCCCTCGGAGGCACTCCCAGTTCTGGCAGTCAGCAGCTGAAGGTCTTCACGAGCCAGAGGTTGCATCCAAATCACAGACACGAACAGAGGTGACACAGCAGAAATTATAAGACCTCCAGATTTCACTTATAATAAAGGAAACAAAGACCTCTCTGGACAGCCCAACAGAGGGGAGTCAGACCCCTGCCATTTGGTGTCTCTCCATGTGTGCTGGGGATCAGGGACTGATAACCTGTGTCTAAAAGGAGGAAACACTCACATGAGCTATGTGCTATTGTGTGTTTTGCTCTGCATTTCAGCTTTGGTTCTGCATCATTCAGGTCTGCTGCTGGCAGAAGTTTGACCATGCTCCTGGCACATTTTGCATACGTAGATTTAATGAAGATTCATTTTATTACTCATGTGATTACAAAGTATCAGGAAGCCATGGCAGAAGACTTTATCAGGACATGAGTAGCTAACAAGTGATATATTCACTATCAGCCACAAATCACAGTACAGCCAATATACCACCTTTGCATAACTAGTCCCCCTCTTGATGCAGGGGCATAAAATAAAATAAACTGGCATTGCCAGGACCACAATAGGCCAGAAGCTGCAGCAGGCAACTGTGCAGGCACTTAGTTATTGCAGTGCCACGAGTGTCAGTACACACAAAAAAATCCACATTTCCTTACTATTCACTGACCTCCTGCCCTGCTACGTATTTCATCAGGCTGTTACAGAGTCCATCAGTACCAAAGTTCAACGCCATTCAAAACCTCCATCTCTGAAGACATCAGGAGCCTCGTGTAGCTGCAATGTGAAAGGCATGAGGGATGTCAGCACCTCCAGGAGTTTGTAAGCAGCACCACCTTGTTTGCAGCTCTTCAGTGCTGAGTGAGCTGGAAAAACCTATCACATGGTCTTTGTTCCCAGGGCAGACTCTTGTTTTTATTAGAACATCTTGGACAGAATCTTGTCTCAGTTACATTGATAAAAATCCGGTTATGCTACTACAGACAACTAAAGTATTTCAGACATATGCTGGTGTGGCTCAGAGCAGAGTGTGTCCCCGTACTCACAAGGGACTCCTTGGGGAAGTTGATAAACAGCATCTGGAAGCACAGGAATCCACACTTCGGATAAAATACTGTGCACAAGTATCATATGTCAAGCCATTCACACTGTGCAGTGAACAGATGATGACAAGATTAGGCAGACCTTTTCCAGTTCATGTTTGTGTTAATCTTGCAATAAATGCAGTGTTTTGGCTGGGGAACCATGATAGAAAATGATAGGGGATTCCGAGACAAAAATAACTGAGCAGCCACATATTCAGTCAGGCTCTGGCCATGGTCCAGCATTGGTAAGGTAGGTTTGTCACTGTGACTTTAATGCCTTTTTGGAGGAAGGAAGAGAGGCAAAGCAGCTTCATGTAGTTCCCAGGCTGGGCTGCTGGAGCTCAGAAAACTATAGCATGTGTGCTGCTACCACCACTTTTATATTTTCCTGAGAGAAACCAGATGAAAACTGAGGAACAGACCGTAGCTCAATGTAGGCTGCAGTCTTCACCTAAACTTCATTGCAGGACCAGGGAAGCTGAAACACCCAGGAATTCAGAAGCCACCTGCAGCCCATCCAGTACTTTGAACCTTTACCAGGTTTGAGACCCTGTTGTTTAACACTGCAGATCCCTGAACTGGCACAGATTCGCACTGCCAACTTAAGTTTGTTCCCAGAGCTGAGAAATGGGAGTACATTTATCCAGGTAAACTCTCTGCTTTATCAGTTATCATCTGTCCTCCCTCAGCTGGCACAAACACCTTGTCCTGTGCTCTGGGCAGTTCAGCGGCAGCATGATCAGACACAGCCTGGTCCTACTCCAAGCTCAGCATCTCTCCGAGCTTGTGGCGAATGCCCACACAACCATGGGCTGCCCTGGGCAAGACTCCGAGGGATCCCACTCCGTGCTTTCTTGAGGATCATGCCTAGACGGTACTGAGTCTCAGCTGTGAAAGTGAAGAACTGTCATCTTGCTGAGGACATGGTACACAGAGACTGAATTAAAACGTAAAAGCATTTGAAGGCAAAAATAGTTGACTGCAAATTCAGCATTTGTTTTTCTTTTCGTGACTGAGTGCCAGCAGATAGGGCCATGTGATTTTTGAACAGATATGCACAATTATCGTAACAGAGCAGCTGGACAGATCGTTCAGCCAGCAGTTTCTCTGGTACTGGTGTCCACATGAGACCTGCAAATGAGTCCCTTGATGATTCCAGCAAGACTTTTCCAGGAACAGCACTTCCAGTCGCAGATACAATACCAGGAAGATTATGGCTGGGGGAGAAAGGAGGGGAGAAGGAATTTGAAGTAACTGTAGTGTTTCAGAAATAGGAAGTGAGGTTTTCTGAGACAAGGCCAGAGACAGGTCCTTGCAGAGACCAGCTCTGTGCCAGCACCTGCAGCTCGCCTGGGCTTCCCCCTGCTGAGCAGCTTCTCCTCCTACCAATGAAATGTCCTTACCAAGCTCCAGTTGAGGTGGTAACTGAAGCCATGGTTTCACAAAAGTCCTGTGTCAGTGGTGTACAAAGCAGAGAGAGGGGCAAGCTGGCACTGTCCTACAGTCGTGGCCATGGTCAGGAGTTCTTCATCCTCCAGAGGACTCCTACAGGGCACACAGCCCTTCTCTCCTGATTCCCTTACACTGATGAGTCAACAGATCCAATTATACCTCTGTATTAGCTGAATTTAGGACAAGAGGGAGGAGCAGGCCAAAATTTATCACCTGGGAGCCCTAGTTGACAGTGCTGTTTCTGTGATGCCGTGAGGTAGAGGCAGACAATCCTTGGCCAAATCACCACAGCTGGTCCCAAGGGGAAGCCTGAAGAGTTGACTCGTTTAGGCAGAAGAGCCTGTTGAAAGATCAGTTAGGCAGATAACCTACTTCCTGCTGAAGTGCTGTTTGCTCTGCTCTGCAAGTGTGTTTGTGAAGGCCTTTTGTTTATTCTTGGCTATCAAGATGGGATGCACTACAGGTTTCAAGAGGACAGCAAGTTCAAGGCCACAGAAGCATAACAACCTGTCATTTACTCAGGGCTCAGCTCTTCGGTGAACTCAGCGTAGGCTTTATCCTCTGTAGTGAAAAGCCATGCCCAGACAGGGGGTGACATGGCACAGACGTGGGCAGAGGCACAGAGGTGGGTCAAGCGCTGAGCACCGGCATTGAGTTCCGATAATACTTTTAGCATCGAGGGCACAAGATGTTGAACAGACATCTACTACGTGCCATTCACCAGCAAATTGCCACAGGTGGAGGCTCATTTTTGAATGGGTGATCCAAGGAACACAGAAACCTTCCTCAGCAAAGCGGGTGGCCATGAGGTGGTGTGCGGTTCCTGGTGCTGAGTGAGCAGTATCTAACACAGCCCTGCGCAGTCTCTACATGGCTGGTTTCTCAGCACGGTGCATTCTGAAAGGACTTGAGATTTAGAAGTACGAAAGGATCTGTAGAAAGAGATTTTCCATTTTTGTCCCCTTTTTTTTAACGCCTTTCCCCCCCTTTTTTTTTGAATGCTCTGTTTTCTATTATTGCATATTACTTTCATCTAAAGTCTTTGTAGCTGTCTTATCTGTGCTATTGAGTCAGTAGCATGCAAACAGGGATGTCATTGTCACATCCTTTCAGGCTCAGTCAAGGTCTCCTGCTCCATCAGTGTAACATTTCTCATTTGTTAACTTATGAAACCTGTGACTCATTTATACCCCCAAGTTAGGCCTCTTCTATTCAAAACTCAATTTAAAGTTTACAACGTTATGCCATAAATCAGTGACATCAGAACAACGAATTTAAATTCTGAGGTTATAAGAAAGCTACTTCATATTAAAAATGTGAATGACAACAGAAAAGCAGTTTGAGGCACCTGGCAGGAGCTACAGCCAAAGGTCACAAGAAGGTCCTCGTCCACCATTGTGTTAGAGATCTTTTTCTGTTTCTGCCCTGGCTGATTTGAAACCTTTAACCTTTCCAAAGAAGCTATGCAGCTACCAAACGAGTCAACAACGTCTAATCTGGGAAAACCAGCCAAATGTTAAGTAATATTAATTGCCTCTTCCTATGACACGTGGTGAACAGAGCAAAGTTCACCAGAGTGTGGTGGGAATTATCCCCAGGTCATTGTCAAAGCACCCCTTGTGTGTCTGTGCTCACATACACCTTCCCAAGAGAGACTCTCTTGTCACTGCTGATTTATATCTCCACTTAGGCCACACTGGGAAATTCATCGTGCTTTGTAAATCAGTCCTACAAACAGTGACACCTCTGTACATGCCTCTCGGACATTTCTCAGTCAACCTTTCCCACTGCTCCAGAACCATGGTAGGAATTTAAACATCCTATAGACAGCTGTATTCCAGAGAGGGAATTTCCATTCAGGGAAACAGTCCATATTCTTCTTCCCGCACCAAGATTTCAAAACAATGCAAGAAATCCCTCAGAAATTGTGATGTGTGACACATTGGCTATGCAGTAAGAAAACCAATGACTGGGATGAGCTGAATTTTTTGGAGAAGTTTCCTGCTGGTGTGGTCTGCTAGACTGAGGAGCAATCTCCCAAAACGATATCAGTGGAAACTACCGGCAAGCTTTAAAAAAACAGCCAAGACATGCAGAGCAGTCCTGTGTTTGTCAGGGGATGGAAGGGAAGATCTAATAGGTGCTTTTTATCTCTTGATATCAAGCATTCATGTACCACAAGCATCATTAAGTTTCCTCTATTTTTTTCTCTCCTGATTTTGTTCCTTTTGATGCATATTGGGAAGAAACTGTGTGATGAATGCTCTCCTTTAACAATCAGTGCTTCTCCACAGCATCCCTTCACCCAGCAGTGGCACCACATGGAGACAGGCAGGGATGACCACTCTCCCCAGGCTCTTTTCCTGAGAGCTGTAGCCCTCTTTTCTGCTAAAGTTCAGCCCTTCTAAAGAGGTTGGAGAAAATTCAAGACCAACAGAAACTCTGCGTGCTGCACTGCCTTTGTTTATTACCAATGATGTTACTATCTCCCCCTGGAGCTTAGAATTTCACAATAGTAAGTTTTGTCAGAAGGAGGTCTCTTCCTGTTCCTGTGCACACTTCATTTGCCAGGGGATGTTGAGCAAGGAATGGCAAGTGGGGGCGGCTCCAAAGGGCACCATCTGAGCTGGAAAACACCAAACCATCCCTCCTAGATGGGCAGTAGCTTCTGAGAGAGGCAATTTAAGAGATCAAGATGACACTGATCACAGGAATAAATTAATCAGAAAATGAATGTGCTTGCCAAGCTGGACAATGAAGATAAAATAATGATTTGAAGTTGTTTAACTTTTTGCTCAACTTCACGAGAAGGAAGGATACAGGGCAAATGCATTCAACTGGTGTTTGAGATCTCTCAGGTGCTGTTCTGTGGAACCAAAGGTCTGTGTCTGACCAGGGGTTTCAAACAACTACGGCCTCCTGTGGCAAAGGCTGAGTGGAAATTTAACTGTTTTCTAGACATTAACATGATTTTTGCTTTTAAAACAACTGTGACAAAATCAGAGACTTAGGTAGAACCGGCTCAGGAGCTGGTCTATTGCCAAGCAGGTTTGGACCTTGAGCGTTTGATCCAGGTTTGAACAGCTCAGGAAATCACATTTCCATTCTTCTCATGAGCTTGTTCCACAGCCCTGTAGCTCGTAGGTAGGAACTATTTCCTGACATTCAGCTCACACTTTCCTTCAATTAGTCATTCTATTTCTCTTAACTATACCCCTAATGTTCTCCTAATTGCTTTCCTTTTTTTGTTGGTGTGTACGCCTTTCTTGCGTTTGCAGATGGTTACAGTGCCCTATTAGTCACTGGTTAATTTGCACCACTTCCATTTTCCTTCATATGTCAACAGCTTGAGGCTTTCCATTTATTGTATTTCTCTGGCTTTCTTTATACTGAAGAAAGCAGGCATGCTCCCCGGCAAAGAACAGTTACGCTGCCTCAAAAAACAGCTGAGCAAAAAGCAGCAAAAAGCACTAACACCTCTCCTCTGAGCTTAAAGGGATTCCCCATCTCATGTCAACTGACAGTTTTCACGTTGTTTCACTTGTGATGCTGCTTCTCCATGCTGGAAAGGGATCTCCCTTGCAGCAAACAAAGCCAGGGATGTTATTCATTCATTAAATACTTGAGGGTAAAGGGATAAAAGCTCCAAAGCTTTAACGTGGTTGGATGGCTTAGGTCATCACTAGCTTTCCCTTGGGCTCTGTGGCCCCAGAACAGGATGCCACAAAGCAAAGCAGAATCCCCAGCCACTGAGAGATGCTCTGCAAAGATGCTGAGGGGTTGCACCAGGGCAGGAAGGGGTGGTTTGCACTTGCAGTGTAAAACTGAGAACTGCTTGAGTACTTGCCCTCAAGATAAGGCCTGATGATGCCCTCATCTCATGCTGCTCATTCTGCTGCACAAGACCAGCTTTAACTTGGGCGATGACAGGGTGGGAAGGTTGTGAAGGCTCTGTGATATTAAAGTAATGACTATTAGCAGCGACACACATAGCAGTGATCCTGCAGCAAGGTTGGAAGCGGATCATAAATCCTCTTGAGGTCTCAAGCAGCTCAGTTTAACCAGAAATTGCACATTATCTCCTAGGAAGTCCCCTCTAAGCCAGGGTAATGCTGGGTGTGGGTGATAAGGACACACAAGTGACCCAGCTCAGCAGTGACAGCACTTCACCAACAGTGTGGAGTGCCCATGGTTTGACATCTTCAGACACTTGGTACATTTGCAGGAAGCCTTCTAGTTCTGGCTGCAAGTGCTCTCCCACAGAGACCTAAAACGTGTGCCTCCTGAATGTCACCACACCCAGTATCTGACAATTTGAAGGCAACTCTGAAAGACCAAGGGCGCTACCTTAAAGTCCCCAGGGCATGGCCTGAAAAGGACCTATTGGCTGCAGGACTTTCATCTGTTTGATCATGACTACAGGGAAAAAGAAAGTTAAAATTTAGGCTGACAGAACAAAGCCTGATGCTGCCTGCAGTGCACACGCACTGGGTGCTATAGTGAAAGACGATGACCACAGCCTGAAACAATGAAAACCTGTCCTGGATGGGTGAGTTACACCTTTAACCAAGCTGAAAATGATCCAAAGCTCAGTGAGCAACATGGAGGAGCAAACAAATGCAGACAGAAAGATCATGTGGAGGAAGAAATAAAGTGTCTCATAAATCACCTTTGCAGCCACAGCTCGTTGGCATAAGAAAAACAGACAGCAGACTTCTCACCCCTCTAGTCTTTCTTTAAATAGCCCGGCTGAAAAAAGCAATTCTCCCACTCATGCTGGCTCTTTGGACACTGGCTGTTGAAAGGAAATGTCGGGTGTATACCCACAAAAGGCCTGAAGGAAGACTTGCAGGGCAGCAAGATAAATTACTGCTTCAGCGCCCTCAGCACTGGTCTGTCTCCCATCCCACTGTCACCACAGGCTTGGTGACACCCAGACGTGGCACTTCCCACAACCTCGGATGAAGACAGCACTGGTGCTCCTAAGAACATTTCCATGCCCTACTTTGGGGAAAAAATGACAGCAATGGGTCTAGATGATGCAAACCAGAGATGGTCCCAAGTGTCTGGGGGCTGGCAGTGCAGCTGTGATTCACCTCACTGAACAATTTTGCTTTCAGCAACCGGTGCAGCATTCCGGCTGGGCAGGGAAGTGAGGCGTAATGGTTTCTGAAGGGGTGGTGAAGCTGTCTGCCTGAGTCACTCCCAGACGGTTCTCACAGGTACCATTCACAGAAACAGTTCCCCGACACACTGGAGTCAGCCACTGGAGCTGATCTCAGCTAATCCCTAAATCCAGCTACACCCAGATACCAATGCACAGTATTTTGCCATGTGCTCGCACCAGTGACTGGTTTCTGCAAGGCTGGATTTAGCCTGGAGAGTCCTTGGTCTTGCTTTTGAGAGGTTTCACAACTGAGAACTTCATAATATGAGTAACTTCACTCTGGAAGCTGGCAAAGAGCTCTCGTGAGGATTTGCTCCCATGGGGATTTGCATTGGTGCATAAGTATGAATTCAAGCCCAGCCTGGACACCAGACACATTAGCCTCTCTGGGGGGGTCATCATGAGCCCAAATATTTTTTTGGAGATGGCATTTCACTCTGAGATGTTCCTGAGTCTGTTCCTGATGAGGTGCGAGGGAGGTTGGGACTGCCACAGCTAGCATTATTCCGGGGAGGCTCCCTTCTGACGCTCTCTGCATCACCTCTTGTACCCACTCCACTTATGTTTTGCACAGTGTTTTCCCTTGGTTTCATAATAATCTACCTCTAAAGTCCAGTAACATTTAAAGACGTGTCCTTGTCCCATTTTCCTAGGGTGCAAATAAATACCCTCCTCTATGCACGACCAGAGGTGACGAGGAGGCTGGCACGCTGCCGTCATTAGCTGCAGGCTAATTGCAGAGGCAGCACAGGTTGCTGCTCTGAGCATCAAGTCTTATTCCTTCTTCATGAGGAGAGTGAAGGACTCGATGAGAATGAAACAAATTTGAATACAGAAGCCTGAATATTTAGTTCGGATCTATATAACTTTTTTCTCTGAAGAAGAGGGTGCCTTTATTACTTCAGAACTGTTCACTGCTTTGCTTCTTGCAAGTCCCCCCAGAGCTCCTTATTGCTCCTTTGCTGGCTAAGCAAGGTGTGCAAGTGTAGCCACACGATGTAAAAAAACAAACAAACAAACAACAAAAAGCACCTATTTCCATTAAGAAAAATACCTCTATTCACTCTGCTCCACCCAGATCTGTATTGTGGGCAAAGCTGCAGAAGAAAAGATGTGTGAAAGAGAGGTAGCAAGCACATGGGCAAATCAATTCCTTGGCTGTTGCTCATACTGTATTCTACTTATTCAGAATTTTATTTTTAAAAAAGTAATCTCTGAAGTATGTGAAAGAGGGAGTGTTTGCATTACAGGAGTTCTGCTCGCAGAGTGTTTTCACATTTACTCACACCTCTGACTCACGAGCTCTCGCAGCATTGGCTGAGCTGATTTCAGCAGTTGACATCTCCCCTGGAGAACCTGCAGGTATGAACACCTCCTGGCGACATTTAAACCTCCTCGGCTAAACCAGGCAGGGCTGTGAGTCAGAGCCCCCAGCCGCGCACCCCCAGCCCCACTCAGGCATCCCGCTGCTCTGGGATGATGGGTTGGCCAGGGCAGGTCGGAGGATGCTGCCAGCCTTGGCTGCGTCTGAGCCTGGGCCAGTTGGGCTTTCCCTGCTCAGCTCCTCAGGGGTTGTCGAGTGGCAGTGGCTGGGGGGGGGGGGGGGGGGGGATGGTGCACAGAGCAGGCCAGCATTTTGGCCCTCACAGCCCCTCCGGAGGGCTGTGCCAGCCCCACGCTGCCATTCGAGGAGCTGTGGCACTGAAAGATATTTTGGGTTTAGTGTTTAACCTTTTTATTTTTCATGTGCTCATTTAAATTTCCACAAGCATAATCTTCAGACCAATCATGTTTTAATTTACAGGAGGAGAGAGCAGTGCTCAGAAATAAGTAATTAGGAATAGCTGGCATGCAATTCCCATATAAGACTCTTGGGACAACGGATGGTATTTCCACAACCCCAGACCAAAGAGAGGTGGACAGATAGCTGGGAACAGTTACATCTTTCGTTGCTCCACATGTGCAGCTCAAACTGATGATTTGAAAGCCCTCCAGCACATGAGCAAGTCACTGCAGCTCAACAAGTTGCTGCACATCAGCTGGGCCCTGGTAACCAGTTGGGAAAGCGCAGGGAGCAAATTGGACAGCCATGGCAAAAAGCATTGGCTTCAGCCTCTGCGAAAGCCGTGCTTTGCTTCTGCACAGGCTGATTTAAGCACGGCAGGCAGCAGTTCCTGAATGCCACTCCGTATGCACACATTTTAAGAAAAATTAATAATTTATGCTACCATTTATAAACCTTTGAGGTCAGTGCACATTTCCATGTGGCTACCATTGAGACCCCTGGGAATAGTGTCAGCCTGAGAATGGCAGCAGTTTAATTTTATTCACTTGTGAATATGAGTCAGGCTTTTTTTTTTAAAATATTCAACCAATTCCTGACTTCTAATTTCTCTCCTAACAAATCCATTCTGTAAGTGCTCCTCTTCAACTGTTATCTTCCAAACTATCCTCCTCTGCGTTCAGCTCCAGTGAAACTGCATTATGGCTTTGAGGTGCCATTTTCTGAGATGTATCAGCAGTCTGGGAGCTCGCAGCTCAGAATTTTAATGTATTTGGGGGCTGCTGCACTAAGTGCTCACAGCTAAGTGACTCCATTACTTTCTGAAAAGTGATGTGGAAAACAAAGTTTCATGTAGGTCAGCTTTTAAAGTGGACTCACTCCCCTAAGAGATGCTGATGCATTTGGAAATTTCCCTCTCTTAGTCTTTTCTCCTCTCTACAGTCTCCAGCTTTTCAGATGCTTTCTCACAGGTTTTCAGTAGAACAAGATAATGCAGTTTTTTCCTTCTCAATTCTCAGACCTGGCTCCCAGCCACTGCAAGTACAACAACAAACGGCACTGGGCGTAGTGTGGAGCTTTGAAGTCCAGAATCTAAATGACGGAGACGTAGCAAGGGGAGCCCTCCCTCCCTGTTTTTGCAAAGGCGGGTTTCCTTTTGTGCCATTAGCGAGTTGCCTGGCGTCTTCCTGCAAGAGAGCTCAATGCCCATCACGCCACAGAGCTGAGCAGCAGGATTCCAGGGCTGCTCTTTACTGCAGCCAACATGTTCAAATGCAGTTTGCTGGCATTTTACATCTTTTGGATGCTGCCACCCCCTGGGTTCCCACCAGCCTGGGCTCCTTGGGATGTAGCCATGGTGCTGGGGTGCCATAATGGCTGGGAAAGTACCCTGTGCATCTGGAGTGCGGGTTATGAGTATTCAGAGTCCTGGCTGCATTATGGAGCACAGCCTATAAGCACTTTACGTCTGTCTGGCAGCAGGGGAAGTCTCCCTAAAGTGGGGATTCCTCTGTCTTACAAGGAGGGTTTCTGAGAGCTCCACTTTCCCTCTGTTCATACAGGTTGGGCTTTTCACATGAAGTGGGATGCTAAACAGGGCCGTCTTTTCTCATGCCAGAAGCCAAAATTCTCCTCTTTGCATCTCCCCATTATTTTATATCTAGGCAGCTGTACAAGCTCTGGGAACATTAGGCTCCAGGGAGAAGTTTATGTCAACCTAAGGTACTTTGCAAACAAATTATCAGGATGTATTTCCCCTGCTTCACCTCCCTGCAGTTTTGGGGATGTATGTGTGATAGAGGCCTTGAAAACAATCCCTCCTTTTTGATAAACCCTTTCTTAGTGCTCCAGTGGAAAAATCATGCTGGTGTTGGTTGGAATTAGCAGGAAGCAGAGCTCTCCCTAAATACTTCTGATTGCCCCTGCCTACTTCCCTTTAAATCAAGCCTCTTGCCCTCTCCTCTCCCTGGGCAGGGTCCATAAATAGCCTTGAACACCTTGCTCCTGGAGTGACGTCCACATCTCAGGGAAGGTGTATACAGTTACTGTGCTCAACTTGACCTCTTAAATTAGCTCAGCCACGAGGAGGTACAAAAGAACAACAGAAGTTATGTGACTGTTGATGTTTATTCCTGGGGAAATAGGAGGGAGGGCTGTTTCATAAGCTGTTCCTGTCCTTTAACACTGCTGGAAATGATGCTTTGGCATTAGCAAGTGGCAGATGACTGAATCATAGCTGCAGCAATAGAAACCAACCCAGTCCAGGGCCAGCACAGGCCTCCCCACCCTTTGTCAGTGCCCCTCCAGCTCCAATATTGGGCTGTTGCTGTTTCTCATGGGCCTGGCACTGGACCTGCAGCCCTGCAAGGGGAGTCACCAGCTCCTCCCAGTTCTCACCATTTCCCAAATGCACATCAGCCTGGCATAAAATGCCTTGACTTTCTCCTTGCCTAGCTGATGGATTTCATGAAAATGAAGTGGCAGTGATAAGTAGGAAGACATCAGACAGCTGCCTTGCCTGGCCCTTTTCCAGCAGGCATCTCTCTTCCCATGTGGTATCAACCCCTTATCTAAGCAACCCCCAGCTCTTTCCCAGCAGAACCTGTCTGCTCTCCCAGTGAAGCAGGGAGATGATGAGAACCATGAATTAAGGGCCACCAAGGGCCATCTAGATTGCTCACATATCTAATCTCCAAGAAAGAGCATGGCATTTGCTTTAGGAGAGCATATTTTGGTAGATACGGGCTTCCTGCTGTGTTGCAGGATGTTTTCCAAAGCCCATTAGAGTCAATGGAAAAGCTCCTGCTGGTTTTGATAGACTTAGTAGGAGGCCTTATTAGAAGGGATTTCACATTGAATCCTTAAAGTTTTGCGTATGTGTCTGACTCTCCAGGCAAGCTCAAGTCGTTTTAAGTACACTGTGTCTCAGGTTCTTAAATCATGTACCTTAGGTTTGTTTTTTTGGGACAGAAAAAATTGAAGGCTGAAGATCAGCCTATAATATGAACCCATGTGTCTAAAAACAAACCCAAGAAGGAGCAATAAGTGAATTAGCCTGGTGAAATAGCTTTGACAATGAGCCCCCAAATGCCAGCACGGTATTTTCAAGCTGAAATCCCTCACTTGTTCTTCCACCAGCTACTGATGGAGCACGCATTAACTGTAAGCTCCAGTTAAATTACTCAGTCGGGTACTTTATGGCCTCATGAGTCTGTTCTGAAAGTTTTAGCTGCAATAATGAATTAACTTCCTACAAAACTGTCAAGAATTTAGCAAAAGCCTTGGACTGCTAGTTCCAGAAACTTCCTGAAGAGCCAAGTCCTTGCTGACTCCTGTATATCCATCACAGATGTCACAGAAATGCGTTCAGATCATAATCTCATTTCTAATCACCCAAGACTGATTTACTTGACTCCTGAACTTGGGCACATGGATTTGTTATAAATGCATTTGTTCTCTGAATAATCCATGAATAATCACCTGGACTTGCATGGGCTCTTGGACAGGCACAAATAACTTGAACCCACATGTACATGAAGTGGAGGGCACTCACAAGCCATCCTGTCACTTTTGTGGAATTTTCTGCAAACATGCAAGACATTTGCTGGGCCACAGCTGAGGCTGTGAACCAATTCATGGCTGGTTTCAGCAATGGTCTGGCAGGTTCTGATGGTTTAGAGAGCTCTTAGGGAAAGCTGGAGTCTTGCACAGTTTGGCTGTAGCAGTCAGAAATCATCTGTGTCTGATGGACTTTCTGTTGGCACATGGGGCTTTTGGGTCAGGCCCCAGACGGCAATGTCAGATCACAAATCCATCCATGCAGCGGGCCCAGGCTGCTGAGAGAAACCATCTTTTGAAAAGATTTGGAAGACTAGAGGCTGGACGTTCCTCCAGACGGGCAAGCCTCAGCTTATGCTAGACTTGTCAAGTGACAAAGAAACACAGCTTCATGACTGGCAGGTTGAATATTCTTATCAATATTATATTTTAGCCATAAATGGTTGAAAAACACACCTGACATTAAACAGTCCAGAAAAAGACAACTTTAAAATCAAAAGGTTTTCTTTGTGTTGGTTATTGAGCTCACACCAAAGCCAGGTAGAAAGATATTTGCATCCCCTGGCCTGGGTTTCTACACTATTTGCATCTCAAACAATGTCACTTTGCATCACATCCCAGCTGAGGGCTTAGCCCCAAATGACCAAGTGTGTTTGGGGCAGAGCGTGCTCCATGCCCACATATTTTCTCTGAAGGGGTTGCAGGATAGGTGGGAATAATGAAAATAAGGTCCTGGTTTAATATTAAAATCACTGGGTTTTGTTTTGCCTCCTCTTGTGGCTGCAATTCCCCCAAAGGTTCACCAACATCTCCAGGGCCCAGACTGCACACAGGACTGTGGGAAAACAGAAGCAGGCACAGCACACAAAATACTGCAGATTATTTTCACGTGCTCGTCCACAAGCAATAACATGAAGTTATTCTTCCCTTTATAGGACTCACTGCAGGTGTCTGCAAGAAAGCTGGCATGGGTTTGTGGCCCGTATCCCCAGCACCTCTGTGCAGCTCTAGCTATTGGGTGACTCATGAGACTTCTCCTCTCTTGTCTGAGAATATTATCATTTTAATGTTACTATTATTATTATTGCTATTGTTATTATTATTTTCTATTTGCACTACAATAGTGCCCAGGGGCCCCAGACAGTATCAGGATCTTGCCTATACAAGGTGTTACACATCACTAGAGATTGTCCCTGTCCAAATTTTGCAATCCAAATAGTTGAGAAAACAAACAATGGCAGAAAATGCAAGGATGTAGAAGAGAGGAGCAGCCCTCCCAGGGATGGAGGCTTGGGAGGGGAGGATGCTCAACCATTACCCATGGGCAAGAGGGGTGAATGAAATGGACCCTGGTCAAGCTTAAAACTCTTTCAGTTTTCACTGTTTTTATCATATTTGAGGAATGTTTTGTCAAAGACTAGCCATATCAGGAAACTGAGGAAAGTCATAGCAATGACCATGCGGGTAAAGCAACCTTGCCAAGACATGCATGGAGCATATTTGGCTGTGAGGTACAGTCCTGCATCCGAATCAGAACATTTTAAGACTAATCCTTGCCTTGGCTTTGGGGTGAAAATGTGTGTAGTGGGTCTGTCTATTTACTCACCTTACAAAACTCATGTCTTCATTGTAGCTGTTCCTGCAGAAATGCTCAGCATTTGACTAATAGGGACTATGTATGGCCCCGGGGCTGCCCAAGTTGTCTTACAGAGCATGTTTTATGATCTCCAGGGTATTCCTCAGGCTGCTCAGACACTGAAGTCAACAGGACATTTTGAAGAATGAAGCGCTAAAGTAAAAGGCTGACTAATTTGCCTTGATAAAAAGGAATATAAACCAAGAGCAGAGATTTTGGGTGAGCACAGGGCAGCTGGTCCCCAGTGAATCCTGGTGCTGGACTCTGGGACAGGAAAGGGTCTCAGCACTGGGTACAGTCTGCGCCGATCAAAATCCACTCTGCAGGCAGGGATTTTTCACTCATTTCCCACAGCAATCCTGGGGAGTAGCCGAGCCCTATTCAAAGCTGGCAGAACGCATTGCTGGCACCAGGCTCTTCGCAGAGCTTCTCAAGCAAAGGAAGTCCAGGATGCCAGGAAGGGAAGAAAAAGCCCCATAATATGAAAAGGGTCTCTGACAGGGGTCCCAGGAAGCACACAAGTTCCTCAGTAGGGATCTTCCTTTCCAGTTGCAGGCGAGCAGCTCTCTTCAGTGCCAGGACACTGCTGTTCCCTATTCACAAAGTGCTGGTTGGCATCCAAGGACTTGGAGCCATCTTGCTCAAAAGTTACAAATGAGGGCATGTCCTTAGCTACTGACTGCACAAACAGCCCTTTGCCATAGGACTTCTCTGGCAGTTGGATACTCTCTCTGTGTTGTGTGCTCCAGAACATCCTTCAAAGGCTTTGGGTACTACAAGCAGAAAGGCAGAGGACAGCAATGGCCAAATATCCTCAGCTGCTGGAAATCTTTTTCCATCATAATGTGGCCATGATTCAAAGTGGTGGCTGTGGGCTCTGGAAACCAGTGTTTGTAGGTGGCACCCTGTTCCCCTGGGCCCTGCAGCACCATCTGCCTCTCCAGGCTTCCACCACCACTAGACTACATTTTTAAAGTCCTATTATGGCACAGCAACTCCTACCCCTCCTCTGCTGAAGACACTGGATGAGGTGCAGGTCCCTGGCATGTCCCACCCAGGACATCTCGACAGTGATTCCTGTTTTGCAGAGGCTGGAGGATGGAGCTGTTTCTGAGGACATCCCGGACGTCAGCGGGGCCACTCGGCTGGCACTGCCACTTCGCCATGGGAGGAAGGGGAATGGAGACGGTGAATCACTGCACAAAGGACAACACGCCATGTCTGGCAGAAGGAATGCAATGGAAACTTAATTTTAAAAATATTTGCCTTGTCCTGAGAACATTTGAGCCATACAGCTACGGTTTTAATTAAGGGACACAGGGACAAATTTGGTGTCTTAAAGAAAAGTCAATTAACACTCACTAAAAGGCAATGTTAGCGTAAAGACCCTTGGGAAATTACTTTGTTTACCCAATATAAAATAATAACACACGGTCTATCTAGCCACTGCCAGCTCAGGATCCAGCAGCTTTCTGTAGCCAGAAGACAGCTCATTTTCACAATACCCTCAAGCAGAAGGTAATATTACTGTTTCTCTGTTTCCAGATGAAAACAGTGAAGCAAAGTGAGGGGAAATGCTTTGCTTGGTGTTATCAAAGAGCCCTGTCCTAACTCCTTGGATCCTGGGAAGAGCCAAGGATAAGTGCCCTGAAATGGAAAATGAAAGGAGACTCAAACCTGCAACTTTGCCTTGTTTTTTGCACACCGGTAACCGGACCTCGAATTTGATACACCTATTTCCACCCATGGCACAGGCATCTGAAGCGGCTGACTGCCTAGCTTGCACCATGTTCTCATATTCAGGTGACACCATGAGGACACCTCTGATCGATGACTGCCACATGCCCAGCGGACACGGCCATCTGCCACCGCACTCAAAGCGCTGAGGTGGCCCTGGCCCTCTGCTCCCCAAACAGACAGCAGCTCTGGGAGTGATGTGGTGCTGAGAAAAACAGAAACAAAATAGCCTCCAGGCTGGAATGAAGGCAGTTATCATAGCAAAAAAGGAAAAGAAAAGGAACAATTTTTCACTGAAATAATTCTGAGGGGACATTTAAGAGGCTCAGTGGCTTTAGTCAAAATTGACTTGAAATTGTTGGCAGGGAAAATTGTGTGGCAGGTTACATAAATGCACAGAATTTTCCAGTAGAAAAAGGGGGAAAATGATTAAATGGACTCTACAGTGGCAGAGTTCATATCCTCAAATATTCTTGCATGGTGGTGGCTCAAGACTTGCAAGCAGGAAAACTCAAGTCACTGTTTTTACCACAAAAGCCACATTTCTAAAAAAATGGTCAACATTTAAAAAGACCTCACATGCCAAAATCTGAGGAGAAACACTGGGCTTCAGAGTGTTAATTTGATTAAAAATTAGCAAAGAAGGGTTTCCTCCCTGGACATCCCTTTACATGGGAGTCTCCATCAGCCTGTTACAGTGGAGCTCAGCGAGGCGCAGAGCTCTGCGTATGACTCGGATTTCTGCCTATGTGATCTCTGCAGTTTAGGGAGGGGAGATGGTGTTGGGTGTTTCCACACCTTTCAATGGAGGCTGTTAGATTACATGAAAATCCTGGAGAACTTCCAAAGAGCCGATGAGGTGCCTGCACCCTTCACATGGCCTTTCCCCCCAGCAGGAAGGGAGCACAGTTTGCTCCTGGAGAGTGACATTGCTGGGGCCTTTGCTCTGTCATTATCTTTTTGTCATTTCTTCATTATGCACTGAAATTCCATTTTCCAGCTCCTTGAAATGCTCACAACACCTTCATCTCCAAAACATGGAGAATGGCGGGAAAGGTTGAGTCTTCCTGTTTACGAGCAAAGAAAAGCCCTTCCTGGCCAACTCCTGTTCCACCTCCTGGTCCACGCAATTAACATTCATAATTGTTTTTCCAGGCAGAAATGTAAAGAAAACATTTTTCCTACTGCTGAAGACATGAAAGGAAGGATACAGAATATGAAAAAATATTTGGAACTGCTTCACTGCTTCAGACATAAATTGTCTGTCTCTATGTATATCACTATGTACAGGGTCAGTTTGTACCACTGTTTCCAGGCTTTTCCCCTGATCCTATTCATGGTGCAAATAAATTAGCAGCTGCTCCTTCTTTCAACAACAGAGCTGGGAAAACAGAGATGGTGATGCAGCCCATTCTGGCAGACCCATTGGATACCAATACACCCGGCAAAACAGCTCCCACTTTCCACTCTGAGCCGAGGAAAAAAGATTCTTCCCACAACTTCTCTGGGCAACCTGTTCCAGTGCCTCAGCACCCTCACAGCAAAGATTTTTTTCCTAATATCTAATGTAAATCTACCATCTTGCAGTTTAAAACCATCACCCCTCATCCTATCACTACCCTCTGTGATACAGAGCCACTCCCCATCTTTCCTGTGGGCCCCCTTTATGTACTGGAAAGCTGCTACAAGGTCTCCCCCCAGATGCACTGGACTCCTTCCTTCAAGCACTTCTGAATCCTCCTGGGTTTTGTTATCATGGACAACAAACAGAGCTAATGGATGAAAGTGTTAAATGTCAGCGATGTAATGGGCTGGAGTAAGTGAAAGTTTTTCTCTAGCAGCAAGATCCAGACACACACGAAGCCTTTATCTCTGAGGTTCACTGCACCATAGCTTATCATTTAAAATGTTTCCAAGTGAAACCAGCTTCCAATGTGAAAGGTAGCTCGATACCTTTATTTATAGCTTCTCTCTGGCTGTTCCTTGAAGGTAGCCATCCAGATAGTCCTCATTTATTTGAAGAGGACTGAGCAGAATAAAAATTGCATTCACCCTCTGGTAAGGTCTGCCCTGGGGTATTTTCCTTCCAATGCAATCATTGAATTATTTCAAAGAATTTTGCAACTGGCTGAGCCACACATTTTCATTTGTGAACTAGCTCTCTGCTGATTAAACAATACATTATGGCTTACAGGACTTTTTATTTCTTTTTTAAATAAATTGAGTACTGGTGAAGGAATAGAAATAGCTTCAACACCAACACCCCATCCCACACACACATATACTGCAAGACGCAAACTTACAGCTTCCCTGCAGCCAAGGCAGGGCTGGATAGCAGCTGCCCAAGGATGATGAGTTGAGGGCTGGTCAGGATTGGGCCACTCCTTCCTCAGAAAGAAGTGGACCCCTCTGGTGGGCAGAGACCCAGAGGAGGTGGCCTGGCGGTTCCCACTGCACCCCTGGGATGGGAGAGAGAAGAAATACCTGTGGCTGGAGGGAAGGGTTACTGTGCTATGTGCACATATCCCCATGCCACTGACAGGAGCAGCAGTTTGGCTTTCCAAGGCTCTGCAGTGCAGCAGCCAGGGCTCTTCTCCCCTCCTAGGAAGATGTTGAACAAGGTCTCTGCCTCCTCTCCTGTGCCTCTGCCCAGCCTTGCAAATGCTCCAGAAGGCACCAATGCTGAGCCGAGTGCCTCTGCAGTTTCCTTGCCCTGTGCACAGTGCATTTTCAGGCAAAAAAATGCAGTATGTGATCCTTGGTTAGAGGAACATATCCTGTAACACAGGATAAAATGCAGAAGCCTGCTGACACCCTTTTGTCAGGAGTATACAAATGGAAATCAAAGCAAGCAAAAGCAAACCTGCCCAAGGAACAGCTGGCAGAGAAGCACTGAGCAGTGACAGACTCCAAGAACTGCTGGAGAATTTCAGGCTGAGTCCAAAAAGCCATGTCTGCTCCTTAGAGGATCACATCCAAAATTATGCAACTCAGAAGGAAAAAAAATGTCTTATTTATGGAGGCAGATTAAGGACTGATTCCTCTAAATTGCCAGTGATGCGAAGAGCAGTGTGTACTGAGTCCCGTAGATCACAGAGATAAGCAACAGGCTATTAAGGTGTCATCACAATATCTACACAAACAGAGCATTTCATACTGGCAATAAAAACAGTTTTAAAATCTATTTTTTTGGCTGGCAATTAATCTCTTGGGAAGAATAACTAACTTTTAAAATATTTGCTTTGGTTCTCATGAAACAGAGGGAGTGCTAGCCCTGGCTTGAGATGTTCATGATTGTGTCCAGGCTTCTCCATGCTGCCCAGCCCTGGCAATTCTCTGCACATGGGCCAACAGAAGTAAGGACATGGGCCAGGAGATAGGGGAGATGTGCACAGCCCTGCTCAGGTCCTTCTCTGAGGGACAATTTTTCTTGTTGTGTTGTATAGGGGTTAGACTTGGTCCATAAGGACCAAGCCAAGACTCCAGTTCACCTGTGAGTGAGAGAAACTTCCACATTTCAAATACACAAAGATACCGCTGTCTCAATATAAAATCTTTCATCTTTGTACATTTTTAAATACAATGTTGCATGATTGGCAACTAATTAAAGAAATCAGTCAGGCTGCCTTCATAAACACTCTGCTGGCAAAGGAAGTCTAATTCTCAATTACTAGGGAAAATACTGGATGTATGGAAAGTTATCTGTACATGCTAATGCTACAGCTAAATGCTGCTGCGAAAAATTTACACCCAGAGTTGACTGCAGGCATTAAATGAGAACCTATCTATTTTTTGTAAGAAGATTAATGGTGTCAATAAATTTCAGGTTCCAAAGTTGAAAAGGTAGATAAATATAAAGATAGAAAACTCCTCCCAGTGACAGGAACACAGGCTGGCAAACTGGTTTCACAGACTGGCATTCTGCTGTGGTGGCTGGTGATGTCATTTTCCAGCAGGCTGGCTGCTGGCAACCAGCGGCACTGAAATGCCAAGAGTAATTAAAAACCTGATTTCCTCCAATGTCCCAGATTATACTTGCTGGGACGTGTTTCTTGCCATGTCTCACCAAGTTGAGCTAGAGCCAGAAGTGTACGAGATTTGCTGGCTGTCTCAATTTCTAAAAGTGCTTATAGTAAACATTTTATATTAGCTAAAGCATTGGAGCTTTTAAATGCCTAAAGAATGCTCTAACACCCAAGAATTGACCAGGGAGGGGGTTGGATTTATTTGGGCACCAGGCTGTGGCTTAAAAAATTCTTAGGCAAGTTCTTTAGCATCATCTCCTCTATAGCTGATGGATGCTTAGCACTGGGTCCCAGTTCTGGCCAGGATCTCTCAAACCTTTTAACACACATGGTAGTGTGTGCGCAGTATTAAACCTTGATTTGCCACAACAAACTGCCGCAAAAACTGTCCTGGAAAAGTGTAATGCTTTCTGTCTCTTCCTGTGCCATAGCCTCTGTGTCTTCTTATGAAATTCCCTTAACCATCCTCTGAGCAGCAGGGAATGTCTTCAATAACATCATCACCTGCAATGAAACAAGCTCGATGTCAAGGCTGGGGACAAGTGTTCAAAAGCCTCCCCTGTGCTGCAGTCTTTCAGGCCAGAGCATCAGAGAGAATATAATTGATGTTTGCATGGGGACAAGTCAGAAGCACCTCCCTTTAAATGGTTTTGAAGCCTCAGTGATTAGTAACAGATTAAAGAACCTCTCTCTGGGGAACCTGAGCTGCATATCTCTGTCAAGCAAAAATGGGCTTGAATTGCATGCAGACGGGAGGCATTAATTAGTGATTTACACCCTGTTTCTCCTGGGGACAGCCTGATTGCCACAGCCTGGGAATCAGAACAAAAGGATGGGGAGAAAGCCTGGCTTGCTGCAGCCTGACCACAGCTTCCTTAGCACTGTCAGGAGACATGGGCAGGACTCGCAACCAACCCTGCATCTCTCCATAGGGTGTCCTCCCTTGGCAAAAAGTGTTAAGCCAACTTGCCACCTGCTGTTTCGTTTCTGGATGCCTTTGCAAACGGCTGGAGTGCCCTCAGCAAACATTTAAGACAGTAAGGGAATACAGCCTTCACTCACAATGTTGCTGCTTAGGGCAACACAGCCACAGGATGCAACTGAGGCTTACGCAAGTTATTGCAGAGCATTAAGTAGTTCCCTGAAATAGCCATAAATAAAGGCTTAACCAGTGGCTTTGCCAGGCATTCTCCATCAGTCAGACATAGAAACATAGAACCATTTTGGTTGGAAAAGACCTTTAAGGTCATCGAGTCCAGCATTAAGGTGTATTTTATTGCTGCCTGAAACATGCAGTAAAAGTTCTCTGACTTGTGCTGCTGCTCACTGGTGTGGGAGATGAGGCTGTGAGGGTTTCCAAGGTCATTTCAGGCGGCAGCAGGAGGAACAAGGTGTGGACACTCCGCAGCCTTCCCACCCTCCGCAGCAGTCATGGACTATGGATGTTCTTTTTTAAAATATAATTTCCTGGGTGAAGAAGAAGGACAGTCTTAGCGAGAAACTGGTTGAGACTAGACAGTAGACTGCCTTATGTGACGTACATCAGCAGGATACACACAGGGCAGAGCCTGCAGCAGGGCGCTCCTGTTTTCCATTTGTCTTGCTTTGGTTACATTAGGAATGGCAGCAGTATTTTGTTATGTATTTTTCTACTTAACTGAGCAGCCTTCACTGTGTAATTTTTGTCTTGCAGTTCATGGCAGACTGCAGTCATGGCACAACTTCAGCCTCTCTCAAACACTCACCAGCTGCCATGGGAGGCTTGGTGAACCCAGGCCACGGTTTCTCACAGCCTGCTCTGAAGCACCAATGACACTATTTGCTTTCTCCAGATTTTAATGTATAGAAGCTCATCCATTCCATCTCCTGCTCCCTCTTTCCTCCCACTTTTCCCATGTTTCTCTCTGCTTTCTCCAGATTCTGCAAACCAGCCAAGTATAACACCAGTGGTTTACAATATAAGAAATGCACTTAATACATTCAGTTTATCACCTCCATCCTCACTGAATGGAGGATAAACCCAGCTTGCTCCAAGCAGGGCTGCTTCAGAAGGGTGGTTCACACTCCCTTCCATGGAGCACCCTGGTGGGATTTACCAACGCTGAGACTATGCAGAGACAAAAAAAGTTCCCAAAATGCTTTTCCCTCCAGAGACATAATCTTTTCCTGTCTTACAGCTCTTCCTCACCCCCCATAGCCACTAATTATTTTATTCAGACAGCCAGTTTTAGACATTCATGTTTCAAAAGGACGTTTCAAGATATGTCTTTCATAATTTACCTTTCCCCCCCATTTTCCCTTCCCTGGTGGGTATTGAGCCTGCTTGTGCAAGCATTTGGTGTGTGTATCCTGATGGCTGGAGGATGCAAAGAACCATACAGGTCTTCAAATTGCTCCTGCAGCTGTTCACCTTTACCAGAGCAGGGAGTGTTTGTCAGAAGGTGATCAAGAAGTGTGCTGAACAACACAGGACTGGAAGTGGCACTGAACAGCAAATTGCCCCGAGTTAGGAACTGGATTCTCCAGCCCAATGTTTGCTCTTTTTTGAAGAGTACTTGAAAGAAATGAGAGGAACTGCAGAAACTAAGGAAGGTGGAAAGCCTTGATGAGAAATTAATTACCTATTGCTTTCAAAGCCCTACAGCGTCTAGATTCATTACCCAAGTCCTGTCTCCTCCAGAGGTGAGAGCACCACGATTCCCCCAGGAGATGCAGGCAGTTCAGGGTGAATCCAGTGCAGACAGGAGGCAGGCAGGGCTGGCCAAGCTGCTTGCTCTGCTGTGCTTCAGGCCCATCCCTTTGTCCAGCAACCTCGTTCAATCCAAACACAGCTCAGAGAGCACAAATTCTTCTTGGGAAGCAGAAGAAACAGTGGGAGAATGGATCCAGCAGAAAGCCAGGGCAAATGTTGATTTCTAAATGACTCGGATGTGCTGCTGTCCTGGTTTTGCCTCCGCTGGCTGCCCTTAGGCAGGAATGGGAGACAGAGCTGGTGATGCTGCTGTGCTGTCCTGGCATTCCTAAAAGAGGCGAGAAAAGCCAATTGAATGCAAATGCTGCCTCATCCAGCTCCATAAAGGACTGTGAGTATGTTTTTATTGCTAATACAACTGCAAACACACTAATCCACTTGAACTCATGCTGCCAGCACACAAGCATGTGAGCCTGCTGCTGTGTTCAGGAGTGGGAATTGATCCTATCTGACATGTTATTATTGGCACAATGGAGGTGCCACATTACTGACTCAAGCCACAGTAAATGACTTCTTGCTGTCCCAAAAAGCATGTGATGGCATCCTCAGCAATCAGCCTGTAGTACTCCTTCCAGCCACGCTCAGCCTACAGAAGGGAACTTATCCTCTTGAATCCAAAATAAAATTTGTACCAAATGAGGAGGGGGTTTATTGTTGTTTTTTTTGAGAAGGGTAACACTACTCTTCCAAAGGAAAGACTGGAGAAGACAAGTCTGAAATCTCTTAGCTACACGCCCTGCTGGCTGTTTCCACAGTGGCACCTTACAAAGCAGCCTTTAGCTTTCCCTCAGGGGGGCCAAATTCACCAAGAGTATCATTGCACAAATTAACACCATCCCCTAAAAGTAAGTAGGTAAATCAACATTTGTCCTCTCCAAATGCTGGTCTCACCAGGACAACCTCACTGGTCAAATATAAGTTCTTCTCTCCTGCCAGTGCCAGGGTTTGACTCACACATCCCACATCTCATCTGTCTCTGTGTACCTCCATCATCCCTCAATGTCCTGTCTGGGGACAGAGAGCTCTGGGCACTGCTTTCACCTTGTGCACAAGTGCTCACTCTGAAGCAGGAGCTGGTGGCCTGGCCAAGAGTGGCCCATGTCAGCATGGCCTGACCCGTCGGATGAAGGTGTCAGCTGGATCCATCCTGCTCCAAAACATGTATTTTTTTTGCTGCTCCCCTTCACAAATTCCTTTTCAGCCACAGTTTCCAAAGTAAGGCAAACAGATCGTGCGCTGGGATGTCTTCCAGTGCAAAGACAAGACACGTTGCTTTTCTTTAACCACTTTGTTTAAGATATAGAAGCCAGTTCCACAGTGGGACCAGGCCCAGCTCGGCCAGCAGGCCAAGTTCCCTTCCCCTAATAAATAATGAGCTGACTTGTAAGACTGTTTGTGAAGTACTGCTGTGAAAAACCATTAGCCCAGGGACACACTTCTGTCTCCCAACACCTTCCCCCAGCAGCACCCCTGCACCTCAAAGCAGCGGCCACTCCACGAACCCACAGATGCTCACTGAGGATCCCCCGATGCACCCAGGCAGGCACAACGATAGCACCCACTCCCCAGTGCTCCAGCATCTTAAATGAAAGAGCCCCTAGCTAAAACAGAAGCTGGAGGTACGGCCAAGTCTCCAAAGTGCTCCTGTGCTATATATTGCATGGAGGTTTGCTTCCAGCCTCTCTGCAGCCTCCCGGGGTACCTCCCTGTACTGCCAGGGAGTGACTCTTCTGGGAACAGAAGGGGTTACATAAACTCATGCATCTCCAATACTAAAGGAAGGTGCAGTTTCTTTCCCTCCAATGCCAGACTATGCCATCCAGGACCTTATGGTACTGACCTGGACAGCACAAACATAAAACAATTCTGGACAATGCTCAAACATTTCTGGCTTTTTATTTTTTTTAAATATATTCTCAGCACCATCCCCTATAGCTTTAGTATCTCCCTTAACTCCTTCAAAACAGTCAGCAGTAAGAGAAAGCATTTCACTGCCTATGGTTAGAAACTGAAAGTTCAAGAGAAGTCTCAATGGTCTGCTGAGAAAGTATGAGACAGAAAGTTGGAAGATCATAGAATCATAGAATGGTTTGGGTTGCAAGGCACCTTAAAGCTCATCCAGTCCAACCCCTGCCATGGGCAGGGACACCTCCCACCAGACCAGGTTGACCAAAGCCCTGTCCAACCTGGCCTTGAACACTGCCAGGGAGGGGGCATCCACAGCTTCTCTGAACAACCTGTGCCTGCATCTCACCACTCTCACAGTAAAGAATTTCCTCCTAATATCCAGTCTATATCTCCCCTCTTCCAGTTTAAAACCAATCCCCCTCATTTTGTTGCTACCTGCCCTTGTAAAAAGTCCTCAACTTTCCTGTAGGACCCTTCAGGAACTGGAAGACTGCAACAAAATTTCCCAGAGCCTTCTCTTCTCCAGACTGAACAGCCCCAACCCTCATAGGGGAGGTGCTCCAGCCCCTGATCATCTTTGTGGCCTGCTCCAGACCCACTCAAACAGCTCCATGTCCTTCTTATATTGGGTGTCCCAGAACTGGACGCAGTACTCCAGGTGGGGTCTCACCAGAGCAGAGCAGAGGGGCAGAATCACCTCCCTTGATCTGCTGTCCACACTGCTTTTGATGCGGCCCACGATGTGGTTGGCCTTCTGGGCTGCAAGTGCACATTGCCAGCTCATGTTGAGTTTTTCACTGACCGACACCCCCAAGTCCTTCTCCTCAGGACTGCTCTCGAGCAGTTCTCCACCCAGCCTGTGTTTGTGCTTGGGATTGCCCCTGTGCACGCTCCTTGCATGCACCTTCTTAGAAGAGGATGCAGATGATTGGGCCAGGGAGAAGCTCTGCCACAATCTAGAGAAACTGGGCAATATTGCTGGGTAACAGACACTCTGAGTCCTGTAACAAACGTGTCAGATATGTACAATGACATGGAAGAAGTTTGGCCACTCTGAACATGGTGGTGTTTGTTCTTCTTATTTTCAAAATAGTTTGTTTTGAAAGGCTTTGCTTTAGAAGTCCCTTTAAGATAGGCTCATTGAGAAATTACTCTGAAGTATTTATTCACACTGATAACACACAGCATTTGGCTTCAAGCCTAACAACACACTAGTTGTGAAATAACTCAGTGATAAACGTTATTGGTCTGTGGTATACACAGCAATAAACCTCTAGTGCGAATAGATTAATAACTGGAGTGATGGTGAGGCATTATATCAACCTCAAAAAGATGTTTATTGCATGTATCCTACCCTGCAGCAAGGCTTATGAAGCCTGGGCAACAAACCTCCTGAAAAGGAGCAGTGAAGTGGGAACCTGGGCTTTGAAACTCCTGATGTAAAAGCAGCACGGGCAATGGTAGTGGGCTTAGTGCTGCACCATTACGGGGGCTCAGTGGCCAGCTGCTTACCAAGGGACTCGCTACTGCTGGCCAGGCAGCCCTGGAAATGAATCGGAGCAGATCCTTGTAATGGCACATAGTGAAAGTCTTCCTCCCACTTCTCACACAGTGCACGCTTCTGATGGGGACCCTGACACTCTAAAAAATGCCGAGGTACAGCCCCAGCAAACAGGCACTGACTTCTGCCATGGTTCAGAGGCAGCTCGGGGCACTGGTGTGAGCTGGGATGAGAGGAAAGCAGTCAGAGCTGCAGGGTTTGCAGAAGGCAGACTGCTCTCCAAGCCCCAGCCAGGCTGGGCAGTGGTACAGACAGCATCTCATCATCTTTTGTTTTGTTTTTTTTCCTTGTTGCTTTTGTGGTTTTTTATGCACTGTGTAGATTTTCCAAACTTGGCATTCAGATTGAAGGGTTTAGGTACTTCTGCGAGTCACCGAGAAGGGCAAGCCTGCTGCCAGCAGTTCCTATCACAGCAGCATCACAGTCAATTAAGGATGATTCAGAGATTGCCATTAGCAAAATGGCAGACGTTGCTGATTTCTTTAGCTATCTCACATCTACAAGTTCCTATTTTTAATTTTCCTCGTTTCTCCTAATTGCAGTATTTCTGAACTGTGGAAAACAGTGTTTCTGACTGGAGAATGGTTCCTTGGTATAAAATCCAACATTCCAGCCTCACCACAGTGGTGGCACCGCAGCCTGTGAGGGTGGTGGGGTGACTGAGAACAACCAGTCTTTTCTGCGGAGAAAAAAAACACCTTGGAAGGACCAGTAACTCCCACTGCCCAAAAGCCAGAATAAAAGCACCTGCTTTTTTTGCCTTACAAATACCCAAGGCCAAGAAGATGCATTTCCATGAGTTTCTTCAGCTTGGCTGTTGGCTTTAGCAGTTCCTTGAGCCTTGGTTATGGACAAATAACCAGCAACTTTATGGGAAGGATGTGTTGCTCATCCAAATGACCCATTCTGCTGCTCTGGACCAGGACTAGGAGTGTCCCCTCCTCTCCAAAGTAGGACAGTTTGTCCTAGGGAATAAAGCACAGGCTGCTGCTTCTGATAAAGCAAATTAGGATCCAAATTATTTTAATAGGGTTTTTTTTCCAGAACACCAAGAACTTGCAGAACAATTATCTGGGGCGAGGATGTTTTCATTTCCTAAGCAGACTGTCTGTGCTAATGACTTGCAACTTGTCAACAGGAACTAGATTCCCATGGTGTATAAAAAGAGAAACCATGGCATTTTGGCATATTTCACCCAGCTCAAACCAGCCACCTCTGAGAATAATACCATGGGAGAAAGATTGGTTGAATAAAATAGTTGGAAAAAACAGAATTTATTCCCTGTTTCCTTTCCCCTCCAGTCACAGTACACATAACTGCAACACTTGTATAAATTGTTTAGGGAATCCTCCCATGTCCATAGGGATTTGGGTCTCAGATCTGCTGGACCTGTAATTAGACCTTTTTTATGTCATATATTTATGAAGGGTCTCTTGAGTCTTCTTTATGACTTGGAAACATTTACAGTGGAAGAAGAGATATTGGCTCTTACTGATTTTTTTAATCTGTTCTTATTTTTTAGAACAAAACATAGTATCATTAAATATAGTATTAACATGATAATGTTCAAAAAGCATCTTCTGCCAGTAACATGTACAATAACATAATAGTGCAGTAATGCAGTGCTGGATTATACTCACTAAGAGAATAATGTGAATTCTGGCATGTTTTCACCAGATAATTTTTCCCTAAAAAATTTGTTCAGGTTGTAACCACCTTAATCTATCAGCCAAGGGGTGGTCAAATGGAGGCTGCACATTTTGTATCTGATAATGTCAGCATAAATGTTTCATTATTCCATCTACTTTTGTTAATGTTGACAACAGTTGCCATCAATAAGACGATATTTGCTGACCATTACCATCCAGGTGCTCTCTGAGATAACACGGTTCATCCTTATATACACACTGGAAAATATCTGGGCTATTTCCAGATAGCCAATTGTGTGGGCTCTACTGGCAGATGCTGATTTTTTTTTAAATAACGTGTGCTATATATAAAATATCAAACAATTCATGGATAATCTAAGACCTTAAATAGCTTGGACCTTGCAAATATATATAAATTAATTCTACCCATTGTTCACATCAAATATTGCTATCTGCCAATTTAGCAATGTTACTCAAAAATTTTCCAAGTTCTTAAAGTTTTCTGTCTTCCTACCAGACCTGCTAGTATTGAGTTTGCTTTGAAAAGATTGCTCTTTCCTAACATTGAGTTTATTTTTAGTAAACACCTAATAGCTATTAGGACAAACATGCATGTCTCCAGTGTAATATGAACCCTTTAACATTCTTTTTCTTAAAAAAAATAATTCATGGATTTGATACAATTCCGTACCTCAGCTGCAGGACTTCAAGTTAAACCTCAGCGCAAGCTGATTATACGTGAAGTCTCGATCCTTTTTACACAGTGCTCCAAAGGTTCCCCAGGGTGTTCCCTGCTGATGGAGTCGAAACTTTAGATTATTAGAAGGTTTCCGTATGTTCCACTTAAGATTATTCTGTAAATTTTTATAGCAAAGAAAATGTCCATATTGGTTTCCCATCATTTTATTTATAAGAGTCCTCTACTTAGTAGATGGTAAGCTCATAAAACTCTTGCCTGCAGAAAAGAGATTAGTGGACATCATTACAGATGCTTAACTCTTCAGATTGGTCCTGGCTGCTGGCTAATTTTTCCTTACAGAGTGACGATAAAGGTTTTAATTCCCGCACTGGATCACCAGTCCAGCTTTGCTGCTGTGTGTCAGTAACCGAATGGGCAGAAGTCATGAGCAATCCCCCAGCGTGATGCTAAATGGCACTGATTCCCAGGTCAGCCAGTTTGCTGAGGGACAGCTAATGAAAGGACATTTTCTTGGCAAAACTTTGTGCACCTCCGGAGGAGACTGGTAATGCAGGATGATCTCCCTGCTACAACCAGAAGGGATACTGAGCTGCAGCAGCAGAGGAGGGAGACAGATGTCTGCTGCTGGACACAGAAATGGGAGTTCAATCTGACCTGAATAACAATTACTGTGAGTAGTCAGCTTTCAGTGAAAAGCACCATTAACCAAGCAGGAAATTAGGCATTTATTCCTTTATCAGACAATAAATTATTATTTGCATAGGCTGTTGGCTGCAGGAACCCAAAGTGAGATGTTCTGCTCCTGTTTCAGACTGAAACGTCATCTGCAGCTTAAGTGCTGAAGTCCTGAATTACCAGTGTGGACAGCAGTTTCTGAGAAGAAACAAAAGTTTTTTTAAAAAAGGAATCTTGGCACCGTCTTGTTTTTCCTTTTCTGCCCAGAAAAAAGTAGTCGAGAGATGATCCCTGCTATGCAAATGAGTATCTTCACCTGTTAGAGATTTATACATTTTTACTAAAATGTGAGAAATGTCAGATTCAAAATATTTTTCTTGAAATAACAGGGACAACTTCCTGCTCCTGTTAGCCTCATTTCTGGCCACTGGCTTGTGTCCAGGATAAGTTCAATCCATCGCTTTCATTCCAACAACAAAGCATAAATGTAACAGCAGCACCTATGCTTGAGGGCCATTAGTATGCCTGGAGCATTTTGCATAGGGAAAACATGAATTATCTTTCCACAGCAAAGCTATCACACAAATTAATGTTCCTCCTTCATTTCCCCCATGCAGTAATTTCACACTTGAGGGAAAAAGCTTCTCTGGTGCCAGGGAGCTTTTCCCACCCCGTAGCCCAGCAGGCTCCTGAATTTATGGCAAAGCAGAGCTCCAGTAAAGCTGACGATAGCAAATGGCCCCGGTACTGTGGGACGCTCTGTGCCAGCATCTCCCTTCTCCCTCTGTGGACAGCCCGACTGCCAACTGCTCTCCAGGCTCCCAGGCAGTGATGTGTCGTCCTTAACCATCTCACTGTTTGAGTTAATTACAGCAAATAGAGGCACAGCTCTGAGACAGAGGTCTGCCAAACAGCATTCACAGCACCCAAACTTCTCGAGAATGCTCAGAGATAGTCTATAGAACAACAAGAAAACTATAAAATTGTAAAGCCTAGAAATCCTGGAAAAGTATTCCTCTTGCAAACAGAGCCAAGTTATATCCTACCCACCAGCTCTGGGGTAAAACCCAGGACAAGCCCCTCACCTACTCTGGATGTGGAGCAGTGCAAGAGAGAAGTGGTCTCTGCCTCTTCCACGCTGTCTTTTTCCAGGTTGCAGCAGGATGCAACGAAGGGACTTAACTTTTTCAGCACTGGCGCATAAGAAATCTTGGCTCCTTGGAAGAAACTCACTTCTGTGCACTAAAACAATCCCATTAAGTTCTAATTTAAGGCAGTTGCATAGTATCTTCCCTGTGACTATGGAAGAGACTCTCAGAGTTAAAACTAACAGCACCTGTCTCAAAGCTCACATCGCTCATGAACATTGCAGCTTTCCTCAGAATTGCCAGGGGGTCTCACCCACCATTTTGCAACAGTAAATCTCAGCCCACTTTACAAAGGAGATTAGTTTCATTATCCCCATTTTTCAGATGGGGAAACTGAAGCACACAGAAAGGCGATAGCTCCCTAGTGAGCCGAGGAAGATAGTGCATGTGCGATCCCCCAGGCTTGCTACAGCCTGGGCTGAGCTCTTCTGACACAGCCTGCACAGTAAATGCCATGCCTGGCTGCATCCCAGGAGAGGGAGTTGGCTCTTGTCACCTGGAGCTTCTCCCAACTGTCACCACAGATGTGCAAGAATATGGCCTGGATTGCCCTGCTTATCTTTCATTTCTTGCAAGGCTCCTCTCTTCATCCATAGCCCTGAACTCTCCTGGGTGGAAACACAGATCCAGGAGTCTGAGCAGACCCAAACCTCTGCACAGCCTCAACACCCATGTTTAGGGCTGGGAAGCCAGATGCAACCCCACAGGAAACAGTCTCTCTTACAAAGGGGTTTTCTCAGCATTGGTGAAGCAAATGAACCTTAAAGGAGTGTCCCCAAGATATAAATACTGATTATTTAAAAAAAAAAATCCTTTATCACTGCCCATTAATAGCAATGTTTATGACATAGAAAAGACTTCTGAAAATCTAATTCACCTTCTGTTTGCTCTTTCTGCTTACTTTTAGTACTGTGACCTGAGCAGTGAGATGGGGCAGGTTCCCTCTGCTTTCTGGGCCATCTCCCTTCTGGCTCAAGCTTTGTAGAGACAGCAAACGTAACAGGGATAAGATGGATTAAAACAACCGTAACAAACGAGTGTCTTTAAAAAAATTACTTATACGGCGGCACTGCTGACTTCAGTTTGAAATGCAGAGCTGAAGGAGCTGACTAGCTCCTCTGCCCATAGTAACTGAGGTCTGGGCGAAGAGTCAGTGTCACGTTGTGATGTCCAGGCGGGACACAGCAAGGTGGGGGAGATGCCATCTCCTGATGCCACACCTGGAAAGACACTGGCCAAGGCAGTGATACCACGCATGGTGTCACCCACCACACCCTGGAACAATGCAGGTGTTTTATCCAACTCTGTTTGGCAGAAGAAAGAGAAAAGCTAAGACCTGTCATCACAGATGCGGCTGGGATTGTACAGGGAGAGAAGAGGTAAGGAGATGCCTGGGAAGTTTTCCACCCTGTAGGACATGCCAATGGCACAAGTTCCTTGATTCTTTTAAGTAACCGCACACACACACAAAGCTGTATTCACCAGGGCATGCGGTGTTGGGGGTGAAGAAACTCCCACTTTGAGGTGTAATCCCTAACAATGTTTCCTATAATGCATCTGGCCAGGGACAGGATAATAAGGATAGCAGATGGGATGGACCAGTAGCCAAACCCAGGATAACGATACCCTGCATCCAGTCCCTTCCTGCCATGCCTTAATTCCCTTGTCCCCCTCCTCTCTTGATTTCCCTGTTCCTTTCTCCTTGCCTTGCATCCTCTTCTGCTCCAAGGTGGCTGCAAGAAACGCACCCATGGGCAGACACAAACCAGAGGTCACAGCAGTCAGAGCGCTCAGCCATTCCCAGTCCACAACACCAGGACTGAAGGTTTGGCAGAGGTAATGGCATTTCATCACTGAGTGCAGGGGCTTTGTCAGCCGCAGTTTGCAGAAGGTTTGACCTCTGGTCATTGCACTTTCTCAGCTGGTTCCCTTGTGCTGGCTGCTGGCTTGCCAGTAAAACAGTTCATCAACTGGGAATTTTTTTTCTTTCTATTTACAGCCCAGGAATAGAGTTCTTGATGGCTTTTCCAATGAGAGAGAGATACAATCCATCTTGGACAGATATCAAAAGGATGCCAGTCTGATTTAGGCTATTAAAGAGCATCATTGAGCTAATGAGATAAATACTGACTTGTTAATGCTGTCCCTGCTGCAAATGGTGCTCTAGGATAGGGGCTGTGATGTCCCTGGGACTTGAGGAATTACAGAGGAATTTTGCAATGGCCCAAAAGCACTTTACAGGTTCACCGGGAAAGATTAAGATAATGAATTGTTTCCTCCTCATTTTCCCATCCCTACCCAGAAATAGGCAGAAATCCTCAGGCCAGTGATAAGACCCTGCATTTATCTCATCCCTGGAGAGACCAACTGGGCATGTTCCCAGGGGTAGGAGCTGAAACAAAGAGCTGGTGGGGAGAAAGAGGAGGACACTACATACGTGAGAGGGACCTCCTTGGCTGGTCTGTTGCCAGTAACACATCCACTTGCAATATCTATCTGCAAGTTATCCACAGGGAAGGTAAGGCATGGCTTGCTAAGCCATCTCCATCTACCAAAGCCCTCTGATGCATCGCCAGTTGCAAATAGCTGAAACATCCCATGAGTGCAATGTCCCAGCAGTTAAATAAAGTCATGGCTGAGTCGAAATAACAGTGGGAAGGACTTGGTTATTCTAGACTTTCTGTGAAATTGCTCTCAAATCCACTCAGCAATTTAGGAAAAAGAAAATTGCTCCCTTGGGAAATGGTTTGGGAATGTGAATGTCCTCTGGGTGGATGCGCAGACATGCTTGCTGTGTTTTTGGGGAGGCTGGCAGAGCCCTGAGCAGTACAGGTAGTACGGGAAGAGACACGTGGTGCTGTCCTAGAGCCAGACATCAGCTGTGGCTCGGGAGATGGGGCAGCAGCCACCACATTGGGCTGTGGTGCAGAGGCTGCCTTCTGGCACTGACCTCCAAGCGAGGTGCAGGAGGCTGTCCCCTCCGCCTGCCCTTCATCTGCAGCACGTCCCTCTGCACTGTCACAGGGACCAGCAAGGAAGCGTGGTGGGTCCTGTGGCAGCTGCCATCCCTGGGCAGGGTCCTGCAGCACCCTGGGTTAGCGGGGCTGAGTGGGATGGCTTGGCAAGTAACCACAGGAAGCATTATACTACTGAGCTCATTTCCACCAGGACCAAGGGTTCATTAGGGGTAAAAATAATTGGAAAAACAGAGTCAAAGCCCTGTCATAGGGTCCCTCAGTTGCTCGGGGTTGTTTCTTGATCAGCCCAAGCCAACCCAAGGTCCCTCCCTTCCGCCCTGCCTGCATAGTCCATTTTGCACCCACAAGCATGATGATATTACCAGGACCACAGGAACCATCTCTGGCACATCGGATGGTTAATATTGCCATACTCAAGCCTGCTTCTTAAAAAGCAGTCTTTGCCATTTCTAAATCACAGGCATTGTGTTTCTTTTTTGCAAAAGGTGGGATTTTACACTGAAGAACAAGATAAACGCTTCTAAACAAAATGCTCTCCCCTGGTGCTATTTCTCCTGAGATCCATTAGATATTTCTTCCAGTTGTACTGTTTAAATAAGGAGCTTTTCCAGCTCATTTGCAAACAGAGCTGTAGGAACAGCCGATTTCTCAGTTTGGTTGGTGAACAAAGAAATCAGAGAAAAAGGAATTAGCTCAGCCCAAGCAGAACTGCATTTTTCCCCAGTTGTTTTGCAAAACAACAACGACAAAGAAGATGAACTAGACCCAAAACAAGAGACTTATTTTGTTTGAGGAGCGTTGATTCTTCTTTTTCACTCTTTTTTCTCAAAAAATGGGTCACATTTCAAAAGGAAAAAAGCAGTGATTTTTCTGAAGGATCAGGTTGAAAGGCTTCTTTCAAAATGTCAAAATGAAACACTTCAGCACCTTTGGGGGAAGGGAAATCTTGGAGGGGGGGATTTTTCATGAAGCTTTACCCAAAATGTGTAAATAATTTCCTTCTCTCATGAATTGCATTTTTCCCAAAAGTCGTAATCCATTAAGGACAAATACCCAATTTCACAGTTAAGTTTCCTTTGCAGCACTACCCTGGAGAAAGGGATAAATTGGAACGAGGAGAAAGCCCTTGGTATAAAGACATGGAGATCCAGGGGAAAGGAATGCATCCAAGAACAAGGCATGGAAGAACTCATGGCAGGAAACAAGTGTCCTCCTAAGTCAGTCAGACATTACTGAACCTTATGCCGCAGCGAATCGCCTTTGGTCAGGGTCCAGGAGACAGTGATAAGCACGGAGGGTTACTTCTCGCTCTGCTTCTGAGTTTCTGATAAGAAATGTTCGCATGCTCCCCCCAGAGGAATTAAACCATAAGAAACCTAAATCTGGCAGAGCTTAGTTCCACTCTGCTGTGCATGGGAAAAATGAAACAATTGGGCTCAGTCTGTATCCAGCAATTTATTAGGCAGTGCATAATTAATAAGCAGCAACATGTGTTACATGTGTTTTCTAATATGATCCCATTTCCTGTGGATGAAATCACAAGCTGTCTGAACATTGCTACTTCTTCTGGCTCACATTAAATATTAAATATTCACAGAAATACCAACTTTGCAGAGAAAAGGCAGAGCTCTTCACAGTGAAATAATGCTTTAAAGCAGAAGTGACCTGCCACTCTCCAAGAAACCTTATAAAATGATGACTCAGTTCTCCAGATGCATCTTTGTTAGCTAGCTCATGTTCTTCACTCAGGCTGAAGAAAGAATCTCTGATGCCCCCATTTCCCTCATAGCCAATGCCCTCCAAATCTTAATGCCTTCACAGTAACCATCCTAACTATTTTCTGGAAGGCAGGTACTCAGGGTTCCTAAGTCACAGATATTATCAGAAATACATCAAAGCTGGGGACAGTATTTCAAAGCTGAAAAATGGTGATTGCCTTTCTACAGCCTTCATTTCTTGCTGACACAGTGGCTCCTTGGGAGCAAGTGCCTTCAATATGCTGTAGAATTTAAGGATTCTCAAATAAAAATTACTATGCAAAACACTGAAGGAAAAGTTTTGGTCTGGCCACCTCCTCCATGGAGAAGATCAAACACATCCACCCTAAGATGTGATCATGTAGAAGCCGTCACCAATGTCCCTTTCAAGCCAACCCTGATGTTCCAGAGACCAAGAGGCTCTGAGGTAAACCCAGGGGACAGCTTAGTCCTCAGTGCCACCTCCTCCCATCACAAAGTCACTGCAGAGAGCAGCACATGGGTCTGGACTCTCAGATGAGCTGGGCAGCTTTGGGGTATGTAGCAAATGCCTTGAGGGCCAGGCACTGTGTTGAGGCCTGGGGCAGTTGGATCAGCAGACATACGACATTTGCTGTCAGACCCAAGCAGGCTGGAAATTCAGCACTGCAGTGTTTTTGAAGCATTCCCTTCCACAGCTTTACTTCAAACCCCTCAATCCCAGTTCCTGCAGCAATACCCATCTGATAGCAGCATCAGAGCTTGCCCACTGTGGCCCAAGGCTGTCAGGCCCTTCATGTCCAAGCCAGTCTGTTAGCGTTTTTCCCACTCGGTTGGCCACATTACAGCTATGTGGACTTCTCACTACTGGGGATATTGTTTACCCATTCAGGCTTTGCCCTCAGCCAGCCACACTGCCAGCATGCAGTGTTCATGTACCATGCCAGGTGAAGTACCCAGCACAGTCATCCCTGGTAATTAATTTCTATGTAATGGCTCAGGAGGAGCCCAGGGCAGCCTGCAGATCCCTCTCTGAGCCTTGACAAAGTTAAAGAAAAGAAAGTGAGACATAAGTCAAACAGCAAACAAAATACTTCCCTGGAACAGAGCTGCAGGAGGACCCTGATTAAGAAAAAATTTCATCTGCTCCATCATGCCACTGTAGGACCAACGTGCAAGTCACCTCAAAGGCTGTGTCCAGCAAACAGTCTCCTTCACAACTGTCCCACAGGTTGACACAGAGGTTTGTGGTAGTTTACACAGAAAGAACCTCACCAGCAAGGGATGGTGATCCACTGTGAGGTTGTTCAGGGCACATTTCTCAGAAACAGGGTCAGAAGAAGGTCTTTCTCCCTCTCAAATTCAGTAGTGACCAGCTGGGTGTTGAAGTGTCACGCAAGGTCTTTCTGGAGCTGCAGTTTTGCAGCCATTCCTGCCCTCATACTGAGGAGCAAAAGGTCTCCTTTGGGAATAAGGGACGAGTGCCAGGAACCCGGAGCTGCAATGCCAGGTGCAGTGTAGGGATAGGACTGTAACAAAACCCAGTGCCAGAGTCAGGCTGGTCTTACAAGCCTTTCTGTTACGCAATGGGGAGAGAAGCTCAAATTAATCACTCTCTGGGCAATTAAACATTGCAAAGGCAGATCAAAGCAGAAGTAGTAGCACTGCAAAGGAGATAGATGTGTTGCAGAGGTGAGAAACAAACCAAGGCCACGCAAAGAGCAGAGTGAAAGTCAGACCAGCTCTTAGAAGTTGCTTATCGAAAATGGAGAAAATGCAAGTGGGTTGGGGTCATCGCAGCAGCAGCTTCATTGCAACAATTGTACCATTGCTTGTAGCTCCTTTGGAGTCCACTTTTTATCAGATCAGCAATTTGCTATCACAGTGGAAAATACTTCAATAAGTGCATGAAATTTCAATGTGCAATGAAAAGTGCACACACGTTGAATTATTTTCCACTGAAAAAATGGATATTTGGCTAAAATAAATGTCAGTTTTCCAAACAGAAAGGTCCATTTTTATGTATTGGAAATATTTACAGGAAGATTTTTTGGGGGGGTGGAATAGCATTTTTGATCAATAACTTTCAGTTCAGAGAATGAAATGATGGTGTTTTCCACAGCAAACTTCATCAAGATCCTGCCTTGTTTTCTTTTCTTTCATCAACATTATATGCAGGAATGAATATCAGTTTATGACCAGTTTTAGCAAAGCTCACACCAATATAGAGCCACACAAGTGCACCCAGGACAGCAGTGCCCCTTCCACACCTTGGATGCTGCCGTTCATCACAGGCTCTGCTATGCCTGCAGCAGCACCATTCGCCAGCCCTCACTGGAGCATCTTCCAAAGAGTGCACGGACACACACCATGGGGAGAAGCAAGACCTGAGGAACACAGACAAAACGGCCACAGGAACCATCCAGCCTCAGCGATGCTGTGGGTGTTCAGATTGAGCTGATGCTCATCCAGCAGTGGAGTCAGTCCAAAACTGTATCAGCCTGAAAGCTTGCAGAGCAGGGCAGGGGGAACATGCTGAAACGGGAGCAGGGGACTGGAAGCACATCTCTTAGTGGGAAGAGGAACTCCCTTCTCCTCCCACAACAGCCCAGGGGTGCTGTAGAGGGTGCTGGGAAAGGATGTGACTTTTTGTAGAGCACATCCGAGCAGGGGAGATTTATTACTCCACAAGAGCTATGGCCTGAAGGGAGATTAAGTTGTCTCAGTGACAAAGCTGATCTCTGCAGTCTTCCTGCGGGAGATTTATTACTCCACAACAGCTATGGCCTGAAGGGAGATTAAGTTGTCCCAGTGACAAAGCTGATCTCTGCAGTCTTCCTGCCAATGCTTTTCAAGGCAGGGTTGGATTTAATGAGGCAGTTATCCTGGTCTGACAAATAGCAATCAAATAAAAGGGCCAAAACCATGCTTGAATACATCTGCATCAGCCAAGCAAGGACTCATGCGTCCCCAAGGCAGGATTGCTCCTTGCAATGGCTCTCCAAAGAGCAGTCCTAGAGCATGGAGCTGGCATAGAGGCACAGGACAACTTTACACAGGAACCACTGGGGTGTTGTAGCACACAAATCCAGCTCACGGAGGCACTGGGCTTGGTGCCTGGCACAAAGTGAGCATCACTGGGTCCCTGAGGTGGCCACGGTGACACCATTCCCTGAGCTACATCCTGAGGGCCAGAGCCTTTCCACACAAACTTCAAAGGCCTCGCCTTCCCTGCCAGGCCATCTGCCAGCTGGTCCGGAGAGGCCATCTGCCACCTCCCCACCTCCACCCATCCCACCACGCATCCCTTGCCAGCCAGGGCGATGAGTCAGTCCCTCAGCAGCACCAGCCTCCCATCGCTAGAAACCAAGCATGCCCGTGTTTGCTTTTCGTGTTCGTGCTCTACAGGCTTGTTTTTCCACCTTTTGCTTCCAGGAGCCATTTGTGATGCCAGGGAGAAAAAAAAGAGCAAGCACAATCCCGTTTGCTTTTGATATTTCCATATTTCTTCAGCCATCTCCTGTCACCGCTCAATGATGTCCATGAGGATGACCTGTGCTCTGCAGGGGGAAGGAGGGGTTGAAGATTACAAAGCGGTGCAGTTCCTGGCCCTTAATTGCTTTGATGAAAGTTCCCAAAAACCAAAATTGCAGTTACGGGGAACACAAATAACAAGTTTAGCACATTCCCCGACTAAAAGGGAGCAAGAAACTGGCCATGCAACATGGGTCTTTCCCCTAATATCTCATCTAGCCTTTGGTACCTAGCAGTTCAGGAGTTTCCTGAGCTGAAGGAGATGAACTTCAAACCTTCATGTTTAATAATCAGTAGTTGAGCTTCTTCATGATTTTCTCTATGTCCCTGCTGATCCCACTTGCGCATTGGGCCTGTGCTGGAGGTGGGATGCCCAGGGCTGCACCCCCCATTTATATAGCACATGATTTTCACTTTGTTCTCCACTGCTTTCCTGAATGTGTGACCTAAACAAACATGTCCACTATGGCAACAAAGCTCTTGAGTTTGGCTGCTTCTCAGGGACAAGGAGTCACAGTGCTGAGCAGATTTTTCACCCTTGAGACTGGCAAAGGTAAGAAGTCCTTGCAAGGCCAGTGGCACCAAAGCAGTTTCATCTGCCTTTGCCCTCTTCCACAAACAGCAGGTAAGCTGAGGACCCAGTTGCTGTGCTACATAACCCTCCCTCAGACCCCTGCTCACTGCTAAATCTCATCAGGGCTCTCAGAAGAGCTCAGCCTATCTGCGGGGGAGCTTGGAGCATTCACAGCATTCACAGCTCTTGACTTGCCGATTAAGATAAACAGTTACCATGACATTTTCCTAATTATGGAGAAGAGTTTTCTAAAGGGGACTGAACTCACTGCTCTGAACTGATGGGAAAAATAATAACTGACATTCAGTATTTTTCATCCTGTAAGATCCAAAAGCATGCTATAAATATAATTTATGAGTGGGGATTACTTTGCTCATCACTGAAACACAACAACTTTGTAAGTGAGAACAAGCAGGGTGTGGAAAGAG
>NW_010168853.1:46736-87406 GCF_000695765.1 Mesitornis unicolor
GTTAAGGTCAGGAAATGAGATGTTTCACATCCAAAAAGGGGACGTTACAGTTTCAGGTAAGAAGAACACATTTGACCTAGGGAGAATTCAAGCAAGTTGGGGTCCAGTGTCTCTTATGAGAAATGCAGAGATGTTTGATGAATGTTGCTGGTTGGGACCATGATTTTTGCCTCTCCAACAAACTGCCACAGCTCTTCCAAATGGTCCAGTGGTGTCTTTTCCAAATCCCTCTGTAGGTTCCCCTTGGGGGTTAGAAACACAGTCACTGGGAATGTTGTCGCTCAGAAATTGTCTAGCACAGTGGCTGATTATCCCATAGTTCAGCGAAGTGATCTTCTTCACGTATACTCTGCACCCAGGCCATGGAAGAGAAACTCAGAGCCAGCCAGGAGCGCCCCGAGCCTGTGTCCGTGCTGTGCTCCAGGCAGCCGCTAGAATCAGGCAAGAGCTGCAGACAAACAGTGTCTGGGAAGGAATCTCAGCCCAGCTTTTTGGGGTGGGTTTTATATGACTCAGGTTACATAGAGCAGAGCTACATATGTCACCATTTATCACTTAATCTCCAAGGGGATAAATATTGTCTGACTGCGTCCCAGCACACAGAACAAGGATGTGCAGAGCTGAGCATTTCACTGCAAACAGGACTCGCTCCAGAAACCTCCCTGCTCAGGTCCTGCACATGGCCCTGGCCATGCACCCCTCGTCCCTGCCTCTCAGCGCAGCCTGGGCTCAGCACTGTCCTTCCCTGGTGCATTAGCTGTTTGGGGACATGGAGTGGGACATGCTGCAGGGTGGCTTGGCCATCTCACACCTGCTCTCAGATCACCGAGCTGGGACTGCACAGGTCCTGCCTGCAGGGTGAGCCCTCTGCAACTGTGACAGATGCCAGGGGCATCCAAGCTCTGAGTGAGAACGAGAAGTAAGGTAAAATGATGGCAAAATGCTGTAGGCCCTTCCAAGCTGGGATTTCACTGCTACTAAAGACGACACATTCCTCTCTTATGAGGATGGTTGTTCAGGGCAAACTCATAAGGGTTTTACTCTCTGGCAGGGGGTGCGTGCAAGCCTGATGTTAAGCCCCACTACCAAACCAAGGGAAAGCAGAAGTGCGAACCCACATCTGATCATCGCCCTCTTGCATGACACCTCTCCCCAGCTGGATGTGACTCCACACTCGCTCACAGTGGCGTTTCCTTGCACAGACAGGTAGTGATCCCTGCTTCATCTGGTCTATCTTCCCCAGCTCTCGCCCTTTCCCCAATTCCAGCTCAGAGCATTGCACTATGGAGAGGCTGTGTTTTTCAGGAATGAAGCATAAACATATGTCTGAGGCACATCAGTGACTGTTTATTTGCCTTGTGCTGCTGCCTCCTTTCTTGGTCATGGTTGCAAGAAAACTTTTTTTTTTTTCCCAAACTTCAATAGAAAAACAAATTAATAGCTTCCTCCGGCCACTTTCTGCTGGCCAGCAAGAGCAGCTGTAACCCACAAAGAGGGGCACTTGTGACTCTGAAAATATTGGCAACATGTCCCCAGGCTTTGAAAGATCTCACAATGCTGGGATCAAACACAAAGGATTTTTGCTGCTCCTCAGCCTGGCGCTCCCAGCAAGGACGGTGCATTGATTAAAACTCATGTCACTTTTGCAAACCAGATCTTCCCCCTGTTGCTGCCCAAACTTGGCTGATGGCAGAGGTTATTTATTTCTGGATCACCTGTCTTTGCGTCCTCGCTGTGAATGCGGCCCTGGGTCTGAGAGCTCAGGCTCCTTTTTTGGTTCAGAGCACCCTTTCAGATGAACCTGGGGGGTCCTCACTGGGTACAGCTGGCAGCAGCTCGGCACCATCCTGCTGCTAGGGCAAAGCAAAGCATTGCAGGTTCCTGACAGCATCATAGCAAAGCCTGAGAGCGCCTTGCTGTACTGTTTGCTGAGCTGAAGATGCTGGAAAGCCACAGAATGACACCTCCTCTTTGAGCGTGTCCCCAAGGAGGACACATCCACCTCTCTCTTCACAGCTGCAGTCCCAAGAGCTTTACAGAGCTGAGCTCAGGGACAGGCGCTAGACACCAAGGCTTGGCCCAGTGATGCTCGTTTAGTGAAGCCACCATGACCCCTAGAGGGGAGGCGCAGGGCTCTCCGCAGCCTGCTGCGCTCTCACCTCTCCTGCCTGGGCTCTTGCAAACCTCCTTCCTCCTCCTTCTTCCCAAACTTGGATCCCACTCCGACCAAGCCTGGACCTGGCTATGCTGAGACAAACTTCACTTGAACCGTGCGAGTTATTTTTCTGACATCTGCAGATCTCACCAAAGCTCAGAGTTCCTGTAAATGGAGGTTTTGTGGATTTTGTTTTTCTAAGAGTGAGTCAGTATTTGGTTTGCAATTGTTTTTCTAGCTAGAAGAAAGTCTATGTTATGTGGCCCATACGTGGCCTGCCTACAGTTTGCCCCATATACAAAACGGTTTTCATGGGAACGCTCTCTTTGCTCCATTTGTTGTATTTTCTTTGAATCTGTTTTCCACTTTGCCCCATTTCCCAGGTATATTCACTGGAGATTTTTTCCCCTTTCTTCCTCTGCTGATATCTTAGTGTTCATTTGTGTTCTCCCCTCATTTTGCTCCCTCTTTTCTTGTCCTGTATGGAGTGGCAAGGTGAGTCTGAGCCACGAGAGCTTAAATCTCGAAGCCTCAAAGGTCAGATCCCCCTGAGTGAGCCCTGGCAATGCTCTGGGAGCCAGCAACTCACAGGAGGTTCAGAGCCTTAAATGTACCTTCAACTCTCTGGGCCTGAAAGGGAATTCAGGATGGCAATGACTCTTATGCCCTGGGTTAAACTTTACAGCAGAGGTAAGAGACATGGAGAGTGCTGAGATATGGCCCCACTCCTGGGGTGGACGTATCAGTTAGGCACAGTTAGGAGAAACACAGCTGTGCTTTTGTCACCAAGGCTTTGGCTGCATCAGGACCAGACCCTACACAGCCCCAAGGCTATGTACTCCCCTCAGACTGGGCAGGAGTTACATATGGTGGCAGCCTCAATGGGATTCATGGTCCACATCCTCAGCATGACCAGTCTGGAGCACATCCGCTGCATGACAGTGCAGTACATCTCCAGTGTGGCTGTACATCCAGGAGTGCCATCTTCTGGTACTTGCTCTGGGACCATCCCCTGGTGACGAGCACACAGGATCTCACTCTGCACAGAAGGAGAGACACATTTCAGGCAGTGTACCTGCAGATCCTCCTGAAATGTCCCCCTTGGGCCCCCTCTCCTCCAGCTGCTTTCCCTCTGCAAACTCCTGCATTGTTGGGTTTCCTGACCTGTTCCTGCAGGTTGCCAATATTTAATGTCTTGTCTTCTGACATCCTTGCACCTCTCTCCCCTGTATCTTCACTCTTGGCTCATCTCAGGAGAACAAGTTCTTCCTGGCTGCTCCCCTAGCTGGCAGCTGCAGAGTGAGAGTGAACGCAGTGGCCTGAGCTCCATGCCCTGAACTCTTCCCCATGGACAGAGCTTCCCTGGCTGTCCCTGGCTGCTTTACCTCTGGCTGGGGCCAGCAGTGGTCATCCACAATCTCACATTTACAGCTGGGAGTCCAGTACATGCAAAGTGGAAAAACACTGGATCAGGAGCAGACATTTAATCTGTCTGCAGGAGGGAGAGGTTTCCTCACCGCCCGCCCAGTGTCTGATCAGCCCCTGTTACCCAGCACCACGTAACGCAGACAGCTAACTAGTCTTCTCAGCATCATTTTTCAGCCTGCAGGTTTCATTTACTCTGACCCCTCTCCAGTGCTCTGGGATGGGGAAAGCATTGCCTCAGTTCTTTGTGTGCACAGCCCCAGCATGCTGCTCCATCCCCATCACTGCATCTGGGTCAGCAGCTTGATTTGTTCAGTTTCCGTAGGTTGTTGTTTTTCTCACAATTAGAAGGGGAAGAAAGAAGGCAAAAAGCCTTGTATTCTGCTGGGGCAAGCAAAAAAAACAAACCCAGAAGGTCACTCTTGGGCTGCCAGTCTGGGGCTTTGGGACATTTAACAAAGTTGGTGGAAGGAAGGAGCTGCTTCGAGGATTGCCCAGATCTGAGGGTGCTGGTTGCCTGATGGGGAAACAAGGCCTGAGCTGGCTGTGGGGAATTACAATACAACAGGGTAGGAAGAGACAGCATACCCAGCATGTGCTGGGGCTCAAATGTGGTCACTCTTTTTCTTTTTTAAGCATGGCTGTGTGTTCATCTCCCCCTAAAAAGCAGCAGCTGGGGACAGCACAGAGTGCCATGGGTACCCCTTATCCATGCTCCTCAGACTCCAGAGACTCTGGCATGTTCTATGTGCAGGATGTCAATTGCACACTAGTAAAAGCTTTGTCTCCATGGTACCTTCAAGAAAGTCCTATCTCTACTTTAAAGAGAGCTAAGCTCGGTCCAGGCTCCTCAGATCACTCAGCTTCTGCACCCAGAACAAGAATCCATTCAGCCTCCTCTGACCCCTCCATCGTTCGCAGGATTATAAATTCAGTGATTAATAATACTTCGATGATAGGTTTTTTTCAGAGCAGTAAGTATTTGTAGTGTCAGTGCCTGTATTCAGAAACTCAGGGTACCCAACTGGAAGAATCTGGAAATTAAAACAGGAGATAGGAAAATTAGCTGCCAGGCGAGGATCCAGAAGGACATCTGAGAAATCAGGCAATTATATTCCAAAGACATATCTTTTTGTGTTCTCACAGCTACAAATATAGCACACAGAACAGGCTCTTCTCTGGCAGCGCTTGTCTATTTTGCTCATCAGTAGCCAACTAGAGGATAAAGATCTTTCCTATCAACCCTTTTAGCTAAGAAATGAAGCTTGAATGAACCTTTTATAGACAAACATCTGGAAGAGAGTTGATGAAGGGAAACTGTGAGCAGTGTGCTGTGAATTAACTCCAGCACTTCAGCAATTCCTTTCCTCTCTCCAAGCTTTCACAGCCCTCCTGCTCTTCTTCAGGGCTGACTCCATTTACCATCTCTTCCCTGAATTTCCCCCAAGGACACCTGAAAAATTGTTCCAAACCCAGGACCTAGCTCCACAATTCAGGTACACCCTGCAGAGACCTAGAGATGCCAATACAATAGCTTCCTTAACCACCAGATCCATCAGTATCATACACCAGTACACCATAAATTTCTTCTCAGACTTCATGCCTGTAGCATGTTCACAAGAAGCTCTTTAAAGTCACGAAGCTGGCCTTGTCCTGTCTCTGAACAGTGCTTTGCTCTTAAGATGCCTCAGCACTCATCCATGGACATGTAACGTCAAGATCTTGGTCAGGCTGGAAGCTGTTCAGAAGTTTCCCATTTGAGGGGGCTTTATGCATGGTATGTTTATAGCGAAAAACAGATAAAGTGGAGATATGCAACTCCAAGTCTGCATTTAGATGTTCTAGACAGTAGCACATTTCAAATGTATAAACAGTCACTACTTTTACTGCTTTCTCTGCAGAAGGATGTCACAACAGGCAGTGCATGAATGGTTGAGTGATGCTTGGATTTTCAGTTCATGCTGGTGGTGAACTCCAGGTGTAAAAGCTGGCACTTTCTTGGCACGCCACTGGCTCCTAAGCCTAGGAAGTTAACCAGGAAGACAAATTGTCTGACAAACAGCAAACGTGTAGTTAATCCTCACCAGAGGAGGGCTGGCTGGCAAAGCTCCTTGCAGATGCATGGCAAAAGTGTCTCAGGTGAAATGAAACTCAACCGGTGCCTTTTCTGATATGTGCTCAAAGCCTTGAGTATCCATATCTTGAATTACACTGCAAATTACACTGAATTACACTGCAAATGTGTTTGGGAACAGAGTTTCAGTACTTTCAGGATCATCACATGCCTGTCAGAATTAGGAGAGTTGTAAAATATTCCCCAGGTCACACGATCGGGGTTTCAACACAGTATGGAAGTTTTGAAGAGACTTGATTTTTCATCCTTCTTCTCAAGCCTTGTGCGTTCCACAGATTAACTATGAACTGTCATATAAAAAGTCTATTATCAATTTAAAATAGTTAGTCTGATTCTGTTGATTCCTCTCTTGCCTTATATTTATAGCAAAGATAAATTAACTTGCTTCCCGGTACATCTCCATTGTATTCCTCCTTAGCTCTTCATTTTCCTACACACAAGGCCTATTAGTACACTCAGGGCCCTGACAAACATTCCCAGTCTTCCCAGTTTGTTTTCACAAGGAGGTTTCCTCAGCCTCTGGACATTTTCAGATGTGATTCCTCCCAGTGTGTGTCTTTCTGGGAAAGGATAATCAGAGCAAAACAAGGTTAGAGAGGCTAGGGCTCCATCAGGTTACACAGTACCAGCACAATATTTCCTACCCCAGCCTTTAGGCATGCTAACATTTTGTTTACTCTTCAGACTAGTGCTGCACAGGGAGCCTTGCTCTTTATTTAGCTGTGTGCATATGCCCAGATCCATTCCCTTTATGGGTACCGTTAATTTGGAGTTCAGCAATGCTCTAACTGTACGAGGTGTTCAGTCCATTCCTTCCAATGTGACCTAGTATTTGGCATAAGATATGACATTGTGCTGCTTATTCATCTGAGTGTCTGACATCCCCTAGAAATTTATCAGTATCTTTCCTGGCCTGACTAATTTATTTTTTGAAATACAAAGGATTTCTCTTTCTCTGTTATCTATACTTTTATCATCATAGTCAAATAATTACAATAGATTAGAGAAGCATGAATTTCCTTTACAGAAATCAAAATTGTTTTTCCTTCTTGTAGCCACATCTATTTAGCAGTTATATAACTTCATAAAACCAACGTGTATAACTTTGTACACCAAAAAACATTCATGGTCTAATCACAGAATCACAGAATATTAGGAGTTGGAAGGGATCTCAAAAGCTCATCCAGTCCAACCCCCCTGCCAGAGCAGGATCACTCAGACCAGGTCACACAGGAACACATCCAGGCTGGTTTTGAATGTCTCCAGCTTCATCACAGAGAACTCATATGACCAAAGATAGGGGCTTTGCCACCATATGGACTTCTGAGATAGTTCAGTGACAGTCCTTCCTCGTCTGTGCCTTGGCTGCTTCACCCATTATAGCTACAAACAAAACTATCCATTTTTGGCCTTTAGCTTAAACTTTGATGTCTTCCCAAGTCCTTTTTGACTGTTTTCATTTATGGACAGCTAAAACTTTTCCAGTGAAGATACAGACTTTTCTATCTAGTTCACATACGTGGTTTCCTGTGAAGAATTTGTGAAGCTGCCTTCCTCAGTAACCTTTTGTGGGCTCCAGCTATCTGCAGACCTCAGCCTGAAAATCTCTTTTGCAGTGTAACGAGAGCATAAGAGAACAAAACTGGAAGCATCATGTGAAACTTCATGCCTTACACTAAAACCAGATTACAATCATGGTTTCTGCTGGCTTTAAAATCTGTAAAATTGCGAACAAATGTAACATCCCACGAACATCTGGGGAAACAGTCTCTGCTCATCAGGGTAATTCAGCTTGTCCAGTCCATGGGAGCTTGCACATTGCTTGGAGTCTTTCACTGAACCAAGACACGAACTGTTAATAGCACTTTGGTCACTTCAGTTTTAGATAATTTCTTCATCTCTAGTATTTGAAAATATCCTAGAAGGTACAATTTGATGCCAAGTAAATAACCTCGTTTTTGTCTTATATTTGAGTTGCCAATGTGATTTCCTTAGAACTGGCTGTGCTTTGGGTTGGATTTTCATGTTTTAAGTGATACTAATTTAACTTCAGTAGATTATTAACCTTGCCAAATTTTCAGTGATTTTTTTTTTAATTTGCTTTTTTCCCTCTTTCCTCCCATTTTCCCATGAGACTGAATGTTACAAGGTGCTACAGTGCCTGCCAACACCCTGACTTCTGCACTTGAGCTTTCAGGATTTTTCTCCCCTATCCCTTCATCTTTGTGATCTCTCCTTCTGAAGCTAAGACACAGCATTATTCCAGGGGAACAACCCTTTCTACGAAGGTGCTCAATTTCATCATGTGCTGCTATGAGCAGCTCAGCGGTATCAAACCAGCACAACTGTTTCTCATTGTCTGGAGCCAGTAAGACACTAAAGAGACTGACAAACTTTTCAGTTATTTAGGAAAGGTGAGACTGAGTTCATATTTATACTGAGAAACGGCTTTGCTGGGCAGCTTTATCAGGCAGTTTGCCTCTCTCCAAGGGGCAGAGCCTCTTGGCATATTGCTGCATGGATAGAAAGGCTCACATTTCCTATTCCTGGAGCCCTTCTTGCATAATAACCTTTTTCTTATTTACCTGTGTTCTTCCCCTCTCTCTTGGGCAATGCTGGCTACATTCTGCTGTTTAGACCAGTCCTACTAATGCCTCTCACATACACAGGATGACACAAAGCTGGAGCTCAGATCAGGATTTAGTTATTTCTTTCTCACCAGAGCCATTCAAGGAGGACAAGCAGACTGCAAGCTTGGCCCAAGGCTTACAGTTTCCTAGCAGCCAGTAGTCTCAAGGCAGCTGAAGGAAAATGCTCTGACAGGGTATTTTTGCCTTGCTTGTACCAAAACTACTTTAACCACCTTGTTTTTCACCATGCCTGCTAGGTAGCAGGGACAACACATATGAGATCATCTCCAGAGATCCTTGTAAAACAGGCTTAGCTACAGCTCCCAGGGAGCACAGCTTTGGTCCACAGTACTAGCTGCAGCTTGTATATTTATTTATATAAATATATATATAAAATAATTGTATAAAACTCTGTCCTAAGTTTGATCTTCTTTCCACCACTGGCAGCAAATCTGCCAGATGAAGGGGATTCCTGTAATCACAAGAGTGCTCAAGGAGTGAGAAGAGTCTCGAACTACTTCCAGGAAATGGCCACGAGTTGCACCAGGGGAGGGTTAGATTGGATATTAGGAAAAATTTCTTTACTGAAAGAGTGGTCAAACACTGGAACACGCTGCTCAGGGAGGTGGTAGAGTCCCCATCCCTAGAGGTGTTCAAAAAGCGTGTGGATGTGGCACTTCAGAACATGGTTTAGTGGGCACAGTGGTGTTGGGTTGATGGTTGGACTTCACGATCTTAGAGGTCTCTTCCAACCTTACTGATTCTACGATTCTATGATTCTGTGATTCTATGGTTCTATCATTCTAGACTCTCCTTAAAAGCACTTGTAACCCCAAAATGCTGGGAGGCCTCCACACCTGGACAACAGGTGCAGCCTGAGCAAAAGCCAAGTATCTGGGGATCAAAATGATGAGGAAGGGCTTCAGAAAAAGCAAAGGTCTTGGAAAGGGTCAGCTCAGAAAAAACCCCACTTCAGCAATTAATCTCTTCACGGACACACTGTAAACCCTCTCAGTGAATGTCTTACAGACCTCTGTGACACACTCATAGTGCAGCCCATGGGAGCTTGCAGTCCCCAGGTATCTGGTCACCCGGGGTTCAAGGCCCACCTGTGCTCCCTGGCGCTGTGGCTGACACACAGCCCTCCTCTACAGCACCCCGGGCAGCCCGCAGCGCGGGAGCCATGCCAAGCAGCCAGGCGCCAGCTAATCCCACTCCCCACCCAGCGGCGCCATCTTGTGGGGTGGCTGCCGTTAGCCGTGAGCCGGCTGGGCACGTACCCTCGTCTCCTGCGGTTAAATCAGCCACATGTAACCGGAGTTTCTGAGCAGCAATGCCAACCAGACTGATAATCCAAAACTCCAGCAAGAAGGGGATTTTGACAATAATACAAGAAGTCCGAAATGCCCCTAGAGCTGCATGAACAGTACTCATCAAGGTGACTAATCACCAAGAACTACATCTGGTGCTGTCTGACAATAGATGGAGTTTTCTTCATTTTACATTTTGTCTCTTTGTCTGCTGATGAAGTAGTCCCTTCCAGTTGAGTGGAAGAGTGGACCTGCAGGGCAGCCAAAGGAATTGGATTTTAGACTGAAATCCAGATTGGCTTTCCCAGCACTTTACTCTCTTCAGAGCACCACCATTCCCAGCAGGGGCTGGCTGTGGTGCCCATGCCTCTCCACAGAGCCTGCAGAATGGGCCGTGCAGGTGCTCCTTAGGTGCAGCTGTGCAGGTTTGATTTAAACCAGCCTGGTGTAGCCCCCTGGAGAGGATGGGGTGCTTATCTGCTACTTTCAAGGCCCCTGTGAGGATGTGAGCCACCAGCAGGACAGTGACAACAGATAAAAAGAGCTGGCATTCAACTACAGCAACTGCAGAGGCATAGCCATTCCCAGACACGGTTTCTAGCCAAGAAGGCATATGCCAAGTATTGAGAAAAGCTTTCTAGCTAAAGAGGTAGCAGGGTAATCAGAGTGCTTTGAGAAGCAGTGAAGAGATTTAAAGATACTGTTCACCTGTCTGTGGTTTCTTTGCTGTTTAGGGATCATGTCCTCAGTTACAGCAATATAAAAGTTGCATTAAGATCTCAGCTTTCTTGGGGGAAAATAAAGCTCTAGGCATTTGTAATACTGAAAAATGCAAAGCATTCAGATGCTAAAAATCAAGCATGAAGGGGGGCCCCAGTGCCTCTGAAAAAAATCCTTTCTTGCAAGAAGAAAGAAGGAAGGACAGAACAGAAACAGACCTGTAAACAGACCTGTAATTCTGGGTACCTGGGGTTAGTGACATGGAAAAACGGCTCCCTCAGGTTTGCTGATACTGCTTTACACCTGCTGCAGACTGGCTATTTGTCATATTTTCACACTTCTTACTTACAGCTGGAGATTTTGGTCTTAATTTTCTCAGGGCTAGATGCCTTTCATGTCTTCTACATAATACAGATTAAGAGTTGCTCTGAACTCTGAGTCTGGAGGCAGGAAGACCACCACGGTGCATTCTCACTGTGGTAGGAGTTCAGCTGAAAACAGCTTTGTGGGGGCTTACCCAGTCGAAGCTGTCTGTGGGACCACAGGGCTTTAATATTTCTGCTTTGGCCCATCCAAGCTCACACATGGGGCCTGGCAGTCACAAACTAAAAGCCATTTACAGCTCACTAATCCCTGATGGGTGACACGCTCAGTATGGCTGCTGCTGTTCCTTGGTAGCTGGCTGCACCTTGTGGACCTGGATTAAATATTCCTGCATCTTTCTTGTGTGTGCTTTTGGAGACCCAAAGCTACTTGGCCACCCCTGGCTCCTTGCGGATCACACATCTTCCCTGTCTGTTCTGCATGACTAGCCCTCCTCTTGGCATTCATCACTCAGGGCGACTGGGGGAGCTGCTGGGCTCTGGCAAACTCATCTGAAATAGCCAATGAATGCAACCTGCACTGCAGGACTTGATTGAACTTTTGATATTCTGGAAATGAGGGCACAGCAAGGAAGCAGCCCAAGTTAATACTATACCGCACTGGGTGAACGCCTTCCATGAGCTCAAATGGCTCAGAACAGTGATGGAAGGCACTCGCAGCCTCCCAAGAGCCAGCACGGTGGCTCCCCTGTCTCCTTAGAGGTCAGAAGACCCTGGACCATACATTATTGCCCATATGTCTCAGATCTCTGCTGTGTCCCAGACATCTCTGGTTGGTATTTGAGGAGCAATGGGACATCGCAGAAACAGCAACCAGTGAAGCACTGCATCAGTGTCTATGTCCAGCATGAGCATGGCAAAAACCTCTTTGAGTGCTGACAAATTGGCCTGTGGAAAGCCTTAACCTGCCTAATTCCTTGTTGCACGGGGGTGTGCAGTTGCTGTGAGTTGTGCTGCCTCCACTGCAGATGAGAGATGTGTCCCCTGTGCAGGCTCTAGCTTCCCCCTACACCTCCTACTAACCCATGGAGCACCCTAATCAGTTCTGATTTTTTTATATACTTACAAGTGCTTGTTACATCCTGCAAATCCCATAGAGCAAGTGGCCCACCCTTCTCAGAAAGCATCCCTCTTTTTCTTTACAAGAGCAGGAGGTGTCACACTTGGACAAGCCCCCAGGATCTGCACCCAAGCCCTTTGCACCACTATCAGCAAACTCTAGACAAGGCATTTGGGATCACATGTTTTGGGATCTGTAGAGCCTGGGAAATGCTTTTGCCCTTGCATTGTCCCTGTAAGTGGCTTTTTGTCACACTCACTAAAGCCAGTGGGAGTCGAAGAGTGGCAGTGACTCGCAGGATGAAGCACTCCAGTGAAGAAATTCAACTCCTGGGCATCTTCACTGCCCTTTTCCACCCCGGGAGAGGCAGGGAAGAGCATGTTCCAACCAGCAACTCTAATTTGCTTCCAGAAGCTTCCCCTAGCCCCATAAGCTGAGTTCCACACAGCGTTGCCATGTGCTGCCTGCTGGGAGCACGGCTTGGGCGCATCACACCTCACTCACTGGGGCAGAGCCATGGTTTTGTAGCTTTTGAGAAATGCCAGGGACTCTACAAGCTCCTGAGAAGAGGCACCTTCTTTCTGAGCCAGTCATTTCTGACTAATCCCGTCCTTTCAACTCTGCTGATATTTTGCCACTGTAGAAATGGGAAGGACCTGAGGAACTGGCAGTGACTTCAGTTCAGTGGAAATTCAGACATGTGCAAACTATCTATTTGCATCCCCTCTCTGCTCTGTCACAGAGGCCCATTTCTTACACCACTCTTATCTTGATTCACCATATCCCAGGTGCTTCTTTGTATTCATTTAATGGAGCATAAGAATTGCAAAGCAACATTTTTTATCCCACCAAAGCTGCTGACAGCTCCGCTGACTTCTGCTTTGAACTGGAACTGCTGCATTCAGCCCAAAGCGACGCGACGCTGCCACTCACAGTTCAGCCCTGTCAGCTGAGTTGTCATCACCATGTTGCCTTTTGCTCTGCAGAATTAATTCCCACTTAAGCCTTATGGCATTTATTTGTTTTCCTGCATTCATACGCTAGTGTAGCAAGGTCAGCCTGTTTCCTGAATGTGGATGTCACACAGGACATTGTACTGCTACGGGAGTAGATATGGTCCCTTTGCTTCACAGCCACTTTTGTATGCCTGCCCTGTCTTTGCTGCACTGCTTGGATTTTCCAGCCTCATCCCACCAAAGGAGCAGCTGATCTCTTTATGTTTGGGCCATTTTTTGTATCTTTGGCTTATGCCGAACAAAGGAGCAAATCAGCAGAGTTTGTCTGAGCTGACCTGCTTGGGGGCAGCTGCTGGCTCTGCTGGAAAGTGCCAAGATTTCTCCTTCTGCTCCGTGTGGGTGGCTTTTCTGCATGGCCCTTCAGGGCCTCAGTTCATGCTGCACCCTGGGGTTCAGGCTTGAAGAGGATGAATCCAGCTGGGACCAGGGAGGAGGAAGGGTTCCTGATGATGTTCTCTGTGTATAATGAAATGCTGCTGTTTTGAAAAAGCACCGTTTTTCACAGAAAGGTTCAACAGATTTGAAGCAAGCCCCAGTCTGTCATACCAAAGTGATAAACAGTCGTATATGTCCCTTTTTAAGAGCAGGGTTGAATTATTGAAAGCTGAGAACCTTTTATAGGGTGGGAAAGCTATTTGCTGCTCAGCTGTACCTGTGGTCTGGCTTCTTGGGGTTAAATACTGTCAAGTCAGCAGAGGAGAGAGGGAAAAAAACTTGCACAGCCAGCTTCTGTCCAGGATGGACCATCAAATGGAAGCACTCCCACACATCCCAGCTTAGCTATACTCACTGAAAAAAGCAGTTCCAGGTTTTGGGGATGAGAGTGATGTGTTTGACCACCTGATGCTGTGTCTTCAGTGAATCCTTCCTTATTCCACCTCCTCTTACTTCTCAAGCCTTTGTGTGCATCTTCGGACCCAGATCAAGCTCAACCCCGTGAGAGTCCAGAGGTGAGGAGCAGGAGAGAAAGCTCACCAGTGATCCCAGGAGAAAGGTCAGTGCTGCTCCCAGGACACTTCTGCAGAGGAAACATCTGACACTTCACCTACTTTGTCCCTGCAGGATGGCACCGTGTGCCCCGTTGCCAGCTGGCGCTGGAAGCTCTGCTGCCCGTGCCGAGTCCCAGCCTGCATCCCCTCCACCTCCCCCGGACACACAGATGTAACCCACCGACCACTCTTTCTAGACATGCAAGAAAAGGAGAACACAAAATATTTTGGCAGCAAATTGTAGCACATCTGAGATTGCTTAAGCCCTATAGAGTTTGGCAAGAACACTTTGCTCTGCATTTCCATTTATTGGCCAAATAAGGCCCAAATCCCTTTCTCTACCTTTAATCACAGCATTTCAAAAGAATTTCCTAGTGAATACACTCAACCACGTATTGGCTCTGTGTCCTGTTCTCAGCTGGAGTTAATTCTGAGAATAATGGAGGAGCTTTATCTATTAATTAAAACTAATGACTTTATAAAATTGCAGATGTGTTAAACTTTGAAAGACTTGCATTGGAGACCAATAGGAACAAGCAATTTGCAAGCTTGAATAATAAAGGAAATTGCCTTGAAATGGATATATCCTGCTAGATTAAAGCCTCTCCAGCTACTAGAAATTGCAGAGAGAATTAATTGTGGCTGTAAGTCCTTAGATTACTATGTTTACCACCCTACTTCAGAGGCATGTCTGGGAATACTTCCCTTGTACCATGCAAAATTAGGAAAGGGCATTTTCCTCTTCAAGGTAAAACAGGATACAAGCCATTGCAATGATTCCCATTTTTTTTCTTCCAAATCATTTCCAGATTGAGCCTACTCATTTTGCAGACATAGGGAGTCCAGGTGGGTACTTCATGCTCATCACATCCCTACCAGCAATGAAAGCTCTGCTACCTTTAATGTCACAGCAGAGAACAGCCCTGAGCCCAGCAAATAGGTAGTTACCCAGAGAGCGGTCAGGAATGATGACACGTGTTCTCACCAGGACTTTGGTGATGGGGTGGGTACCCATTCCCAAGAACATTTTTGGGGAATTGTACCAAATCCATGAAGAATTTGCCAGACCCTTTTCAGGTGGGTGACACAGCAAGAACCAGAGCTGCCGGCAACCCTCCGAGTGTGAAAGGGAGCCATTGCTGTCACCTCCTGTCACAGGGACTGCAGCTCTGCAGCGATGCTCTTCCTCCATGGGGCAAATAGTGGATGCTCACATGGTTGGAGTTTTGAGGAGAGAGCAGAGCTGCACTGGGCAGAGCTCTTATTGCTGGCTGGTTTATATGGGGTGCAAGTGCCACCCCACTTCCAGGGGCAACCAAACATCCCACCACCTCCTCCCAGGTCTCCTCTCTGCTCTGCCTGCTCAGCTGTGGCTGAATGGGGTGAAGCTGAGCTGCTGCATTTGCAGACCATTCCCAAGGACCCATTTAAGATTCAAGCAGAGCAAAAGAAGAAACAAACATGGTATCCTCTGACAGCAAGAAAGGATCAAAACGTGTCAATTGTCCCCTCACTGCAGCTGCTGTGGGTGTCCCCAGACAGTGCAAGAAATCATGGCAGCAACACAAAGAGAGAAAAGCCTCTGCAAAGGGGGAAAAAAGCCACATGAATGTCTACCAGTTTCCCTGTGGGTTTTCCAGTGCACATAGGCTAAGGAGTACAGGTTAGCTAGGATCGACTTGACTTGAAGATACAGCCTAAATCCCATCTGCAGGCTGCACTCACCCAGATGTTTCCTGAAGCTTTATGCTGGCCAGCCTGCTGCCTGCCTTTGCCAGATGTGCAGCCCCCTCCTGTGCTGCCAAATGTTTTGCCTGCAGAGCGTGTTTCCTTGGCTGGAGCTGGATTTTCCTAATTACCAGCTTGCTCTGTGTTCCTGCCTTTCAGAAATTATTTCTTCCTGCCAGCCAGTAAATCCAATGGTTGTAGGAGGTGTTTACATGGGAATAAAAATGGCAGGCTGACAAATCCCCAGTGGCAAAGGTTTCTCTCACAGACTTTTCACAGTGAAATAGGAGAAAACCAAGAGGGTTGGGATGAGAGCCAGCCCTCCAACTGGTGTACTGAAAGTAACTGGGCTTCTCTTTTCTGTGCAGTGGCTGTTAAGCATCAGTTTAGCACAGTGTCAAGTGCAGATTTCGTGGTCTCTGCTGGTGTTCTCCCTGGGCTGAGGGGCTGTGATGGAGCCTGACAGCCTGGCAGCACTCAGGGAAGGGGTACAGGCTTGCTGCTGCGGCTCCAGCCCTACTTACTCTGGAGACAGAGCTGTGTGGGGAAGGAGTTCAAGCAAAGGGAGGATTTTTAAGAAAATCAGCCTGTGTTGTTATTTAGAGAAGTTGTAGATTTCATTGTCTTTAAGGAAAGTTGTGCAGTTTTTATTGTGGTAAGAGACTTCTTGTGACTGGGGGCATGGGAGTGCCTTAGGGTCTGTTTCCTTTAGCCTAGCTGCCTTTCTGCATAAAAATCAAATTATCAAAATGCGGATTCTGGACTAAGTTCCTGACATCAGGCCAAAGAAGACACAGTGGAGTCCATGTGTTTCTTTGCTATGTGAACAGAAGCATGTCTTGCTTTCAGAAATGCAAAGATCAGTGAAGCAGGCTGCAGCAGAAGCCCATCCCCACAGACCTGATATTCCACCCCGTCTCACCCCGGTAAGGCTGTGAGCCCCTGAGGCTGCCAGCAGGACCTTGCACACTGCACCGCCTGGCACCCAGGACCCTGTGCTCCATGTCCTGGCCTGCTAACCCTCCTCAGGTGGGCTGCCAACAGGGAGAGATGCCCTGACTGGTTTCCAGTCCAGCATGCACACAAATGCACGTACGTTAGGCGGCATTTCATCCATAAGAAATTATGTTCTGTGTTTGCTGAAACCACCAGTGAAGGAGGATGACATGTTGTCCATTAGGAATTTGGCAGCTGAACTTCTCCCAGGGTCTGAAAGTCATTTGGATGTCTTACTCACTGACTTCTCTTCTTTTGCTTCTCCAAGCCCACTGTATGTGCTGATCTCTTGACAGCAGTGTGCAGTTTCTCTTCTGGTTTCATGACATGGGTGACACCCCTTGCTATTTTACCACCCTCTCCCTGCCACCTATTTATCACTCTCACTTATTAAGAGAGAAGCATTTACATGGATTAGTCAAGGAAGGATCTCTGGGCGAGATGCTTTCTTAACACTGACAAACACAAGATGTGGTAAATATTGACTCTCATTGCTGTCAACTTGTCAAACCTCCCGCAGCACGGAAGAGCTGTCTGTGTTGCTGAGGCTGCTGATTGCAGGGGCAATAACCTGAACTACCTGTAGTTCAGGTTTGTGTATGGGAGGACACGCAGTATTTACAGCTCCTGCCTTCTGTGTCTGTTCTCAGAGCTGCCCCAAACACATCCCCAGGTGCCCATGGGCCTCTCCTAAATGGCCAAGTGACTGCGGGCGCAGAGTTGCATGGCAGCTGCTGGATGCCTGTGAAGAGCTGGCTGGCAATGCGGTGCTGGCTCTCCTCCTTGTTTCCAGCTGCTACTTCAATTAAAAGTAGATAAAAATACGCAAATGCTCTCCCAGTACTATTTTCCATGTAAGCAAGAGGAGAGGGATGCTATGCAGGCATGAATGAGAGGTGTGCTAGCTTTTTCTCATTTGGGGAGTCTGGATAAATTGAATTTCTTCCCAGACGCATCCCCTGCAATTATGAGTTTATAAAGCTCTTTGAGGAACCGACAGCGCTTTACTTCACAGTCACCTGAGGAAGTGCCAGCCATCCAGGCAAATAAATAGAAAGGCATGGGAGACCCTGGCCAGGCCCTGCCTCCAAAACTGCCAGTGGCACTAGTACGGCATAGGAGCTTGACTACTGTGGTGGAGCAATGCCTAGCTCCTCAGATCTGCATGTTTCTCCATCCTGACAGCTTTACAACACAGAAACTCAGGTATATAAATCTCCTGAAAAAGTCAGCTGGTGTTTGCTGGGTCATCTCCATCTCCTTACTCTCACTCATGATTTTAGGAGCGTGAGTTATCAGTGGTGAGGATCAAGACTAGTGATGGGAACCAGCTTAGACTTAAACATCAGGATCTTTGCAAGTGTGTCCAACTGGGATTCAGAGTAGTGTACAGGTCACCAAAATAAATGTTCAGTCACCTTCCACACTTCTGCAGGGAGGCACCTTTCTCCTCTCCTCTGAGAAAGCTGTATGTGTCTGAAGAGGTTTATTCCAGACTTGCCAAGCAGAGTTGTCCTGCTGCTTCTAAATGCTTTTGCACTGCATGCCTGCATTGAGCAGAGCTCTCCCTGCCTTGCAACTGCCTGGCAGTGATGGGTGAGGAAAGGCTTATAGGAAATATAAAAAGATCCCCCCAAGATTTGCAGCAGGTTACGTACACCACCTGCACATCAGCCCTACTATGAAACCCATGTTCTCCACTTAGCAATCTCAGGCCAAACTCACTGAGTGATACAAACATGTTTTGGTGATTTAGGTGTATGTTGACTTTGTGCGTGATTTGGCATGTGAATAGAATAGGTGTTCAAAGGACTTTCTCTTTCTGGGAGCAAAAATGTTTTAAAAAGCCATAGATGTTGGGTGGAAATAGAAGATACAAGAATCTCTTCCTAGGCATCTTGACAAAAAAACCCAGCAGTTCAAAATAGAGATGCAGAAGTCTTGCTCTTCAAATGTGGAAGTTGTACATTGTACAACTCAGTTGTATCTGAAAAAACCCAATGCAGATGGTGAATATTGTGGTATCCGCCAGCCTCAGCCTCCCAGTCTATAGGTACATCACAGAGAGATGCACCACTGCAATCCAGTGACATTGGGCTGGTGCAGTGAGCTGGGAAGCTTATTTGTTTTCCAGTCTGGATGGGGGAAGACAGCCCCTTCAAGAGTGGTTAGGGAATGGAAAGATATCAAATGCTCCCCCCAAAATAGCAGCTATTCCACAGCATAGAGCTTGGAGGCACTGTCCAGATAAAGCAGAAGGGAACAGCAGCATATGGTGAATTGCCTGATGCCAAATGGAATTTTTCCAGCCATGTTCGGGGAACTCGGATCCAAGTGCTGCTTCGAAGGCCTCAGCTCAGAGCCTATATTTAACCATGCTGAATTTGCTGGCAGCCAGAGTGGGGTGGACAGTGCCCAGCACCTCCCTGGCACATCAGCCCTCTCCCAGAAAAGGCTCTTTGAAGGGCTGAAAGTGCATTCTGGTGGAAAGGCTAGAGACAGAAAGAAGAAAGGAAGGAAAGTGCACAGTTTGGTGCAGGTGTAACATGCTTTTCTTCTGACAGTGGATGTCACCCATTAGCACCAAGAAAGTGCAAGGGAGCTAGGGATGCCTGCCTTCAAGCAGCTCTCTCAGACGTCCTCGTGCTATTGCTTGGACAGCCTGAAATGTATTTTCTTCTCTTTAGCCTTAGACCCCTTCCCCAGCACCAGGCATGTCCAGACAGAGAGCACAGCCCTGGCTGCTCACCTCCACTTCTGGATGGAAGAGGAGCAGCTTGTCTCTAAGCATCCCTTCAAGCACTCCTGCTCCTGAGTATCACAGCCCAATCCCAGCCCTACACAAAATCTTCTGTATTTTCCCCTGGCCTGACATCAATCTTTAAGACGTATAGACAGTCACACGTTGGGATGTAAAGGGCTGGCTGGATTACTCAGGCTTTGAGCACCATCTCCTGTCCTGTTGGCTCAGCTCCATCCGGGTACCAGAGCAAACTGCCCACGGCTGAGAAGCAGCACACTGTGCTGCTGCATGGGGGCTGCAGCTGCTGGCCTTGCTCCACAAACCTTCAAGCACAAACACGTCTTTCATGGGGTAGTACCATCATTTCCAGGTCTGGATAAATGGCCCTCTGGGTTTCTTAGTGCCAGCTTCCAAGACTCTTAAAACAGTGGTTATGTGAGACCAGGGAGGATGGGGAGGCAGATTTACGTGTGGAGTTTACAATATATTTAGAACCTGTTCACTTTTCCCAGCTTTGAAGTTTTATCTTGTCTTTAGTTTAAAGGAGGTTTCTGCTGTTTTCCTTTGAGGACTTTGCAATTATTCAGTTTTCCAGGAGCTCCAACATTTATTGCATTAGTAACAGCTTCAGCACGGAGGTATTTTCCCAAACTGAAATGCTACTTGACTGTAACAGGACACTCAGCTTTGATGGGGGTCAGATTTGACGTCAATGACACATGTCGGCTTCTATCCTGGGTGATATCGATGCACAAGCACCCTCCTGCCCTCACTTTCCCCCTTGTCCTCCCGTCCCCAGGAAGGAGGTGAGACCTCTGCTCAGGACCATATGCCAGCTGCCAGCACCCCGGATCATGATCAGTCTCCTCAGAGACATCCAATCCACCAGCTGGTGACTATGCCCAAGTTCACATCCCCTCCCCACTCCGTACTGGTAGCAGCAGTTCCCCTGGCCCTGTCTCCAAGGGGCTGCAGGTACTTTTGTCCCAAGTGGCTCAGCTTCTGCCACTCTGAACAAACCCACACAGGGCTTGGAGGCTCTTCCTCCCTCACCAGAAGCCCAGACAGACTCTGTCCCTCTGTGTCCACCTCTGCATGGTAGCAACCACAGAAGTGGAATCACAAAGCTGCTGATTCCAACCAAAATGGAAGAGAACAGAGTTGGAAAATGGAAGAAATCGCGTCTCCGCTAGTAAAAAAGACTGACTTACTCAAGTGTATTGCCTGACATGGGCAAGGAGAGGAAGAGGTTAACCCAGATGGAGGATTTTCTCCCTTAACATTGGAGGATGCCATGTGCTGTTAATTGTGCCGTTTTCAATTTATGCTTTTGCTAAGGGTGGGCGGATTGCACAAGCATCAGGTGAAGATGAGAATCATTTTCACACTAATAGCAGCAAATTGTAGATTACGGCCGGAAATAGAGGAAAGGGACAAAAAGAGGTCTGCAAGAAATAACATCGTTAAAAACAGAGCTGAAAGAAATGGCAGGAGGCCAGCTAGGCTTTTCCCCTGCTCCAAGGCAGGTTCAGTTCTGAAACAGTCCAAGGGATGCTCACTGCCCAGGCTCCCCAGCCACCCCTCCCAGCTCATCACACCCTCCCCCAGAGCACCAGTGTCCAAATGAAACCACCTCCTTGTGAGCACAGGAGCACAATTAAAAATACTGGATATGAGGCTGGCGCAGGGTTGCGCCTTGGAGAGGGAGACTCAGAGGGGATAAAGGCAGGAGGATGGCAAAGGGCCTCACCTGAATCTCCTGATGGACTTTGCTGCCTCACTCAAAGGGAAAAATGGGGTTTGCAGGGTGTCTTGCTCTTTTGTGTTCATTAGGCTTCATTTTGCTCCTCTCTGAGAAGTGCTGAGAATGATCTCGTCAGTCAAAGCGTTTGGGACCTGCCAGCCCTTGACAAAAAGATTAATAACTTGTAACGTTTCATTTATTAGTACCGAACATTTTAGTGCTTCCAATTCGCCTCTGATTCTCTCATTCCCTCACATAGAAAAACTTGCCCCATGGTGCTTTTACAAGATCACAACTTACCAAGACAATCAAGTTACTTTGTTTCTGGTGATCTGTTTTCAAACCACCCAGATTGGTAATAATGTTGTATTCGTGCCTACAGTTATAAACAGGCTTGTCCTACTTTCTTATAAATATTTCTCTGACTTGGGCAAGGCTCTGAAAGCTGGCACAGTTTGGTGATTTTCTGCAGGGAACACGGAGCTGTAACACAGTGACAGGACTGATGTGTGTTGGGAAACACACAGTCCCTGGAGAAGCCCACTCTAATCCTGGGGCTAACCACTTTGCAGTGCTACAAATGAAGCCAAATCTGTTACTGTTTTTAATTAAGAAAACCAATTCACATAGAAAATTATTTAGAGTGGTAATAATTGCATAACCAGGTCTAAAATTATATACTCTAAAGAGAAATGTGTAGGGTAATGCTGATCATTACTGGAAAAAATAGTAGTGCATGCTTGGAGAGTTAAAGCAAGGAAAAACACAGAGCCCCCAAAATAGCATCTGTGAACCAGGTTGTATTTTTAGCCTCCTGTGAGTCAGAGAGGGGGACAGGAGCCAAAGACATGCAGGATCTGCTCTTTAGGAAGTCTGTGCTACAGACCCTCCCTCTCAGCAGCGCGAGATGAACCCTTGGATGGCAGCAGATGTTGTCCATACCCCAGATGCTGAGCCAACAAAAGTGCCCTTGTCAGTATACCTCTGTTTACTGCCCAGCTTTATGGGCACAGTAAGCCAGGCCGGCTGGGTCAGCAGGATGGGACAGAGGACGTCTGGTCTAAGACAGAAAAAAAGGGCCAGAAATGTGATCCAGTGATTTTTCATCCCCCCTTGATTTGGAAACACCACGTGATTCTTAATGGTCTGTATAATCACAAAGTGTTTCACTCAGAACATGAAACCTCTTACAGAAGAAGCAACAATCTTGGCTGAGGTTTCCAGAATCCCTGTGGAGCAGTAATAAATAAGATGTGCACAGGGACCTGGGAGCCTGGCATGCAACTGCTGTGTCTGGATGCCAAAGTGCAGATACCTTGATTGCCTTAGGGCAGGCAGGCAGCGCCCATGGTTTTGGTGTATGAGCAACCATATAAAAACAAAGGAGCAGCAGTGTTGCCCTGAAAGCCAAACACCATCAAGACCAATGCAGAGAAAGATATTTAAAATTCTGTCAGTTCTAACCAGAGGGTAGGACCTGCCCACACGAGTCTTCTGGGTGCCACAGATAAAAACGTATCTATTGACTGCCAGAGGCACAAAGAAATACAGTGACCATTCTTGTATTATTCTGCTTTAAAGGCAATGAAATAGCATTGCAGATACGTAGTGCTGTGGAGATGAGGCTAAGCGATGTAAAATACATCCATGAAATCTAACAACACTGCAAGGTAGAAATTCAGCTGTGCAGACCCTGGGGGAAATGAGTTTCAGGACACTGGGCACCACTGGCCATGTACTGGGATGGCTTGTTTGCTTCTGAAGCGCGTCAGCGCTGCCGGCTCCATAGTCTCTCTCACACTGTGTGCAGCATCGGCGCAGGGACCTTGGGCACACTCATTTCTGGGTTCCAGAGACTGCTCAAGGCAGCTTCTCCACAGAATAAATATGACCCTGAAGAGATAGGTTTTCCCAAGCAGTTCACTTTGTGCAAAGACTTAAGGATCAGATCTTTCCGTTTTACTTGCTGCTATCCATCTGTTTGATGAATTCAGAGAGGGGAACCTTCTCAGCGATGGACAGCGAGTTACAAAGCCTGCATCCTAACAGACAGCTTAAGGTGTTCTCAAGGTCCAAAATGTGTCTTAGCACATCTGTTCTGTAAAAGTCTTTTGCTTACTTAGAATTTTAGTCTATGGCTTGATTTCTGGAGCTCTGGAAAGATTGAACCAGAACTGGACCACAGAATTTGATGTACAGTGTATCTCAGACTTCAAGCCTTTATTAGAACATCCCCTGGTCGTGTTTTCTCCAAAGGAAGTCCTAAAAGTCAAATTTGGGTAAATCCTGACCAAAACGACCCATATTCTCCCAAGTCTCCAGTCACTTCCAGATGGTTTCCAGAGCTCTGCCAGCATCCACAGCTTCATAGAATTATAGAATGGTTTGGGTTGGAAGGGACCTTAAAACTCATCCAGTCCAACCCCCCTGCCATGGGCAGGGACACCTCCCACCAGACCAGGTTGTCCAAAGCCCTGTCCAACCTGGCCTTGAACACTTCCAGGGAGGGGGCAGCCACAGCTTCTCTGAACAACCTGTGCCAGCATCTCACCACTCTCACAGTAAAGATTTTCTTCCTAATATCCAGTCTGTATCTCCCCTCTTCCAGTTTAAAACCATTCCCCCTTGTTCTATCATTACCTGCCCTTGTAAAAAGTCTCCCCAGCTTTCCTGTAGGACCCTTCAGGAACTGGAAGGCCTCAATAAGGTCCCCCTGGAGCCTTCTCTTCTCCAGGCTGAACAGCCCCAACTCTCTCAGCTGGTCCTCGTAGGGGAGGTGCTCCAGCCCCTCTGATCATCTTTGTGGCCTCCTCTGGACCTGCTCCAACAGCTCCATGTCCTTCTTATATTGGGGGGCCCAGAACTGGACTCAGTGCTCCAGGTGGGGTCTGAGCAGAGCAGAGCAGAGCAGAGGGGCAGAATCACCTCCCTCGCTCTGCTGGCCACACTGCTTTTGATGCAGCGCAGGATGTGGTTGGCCTTCTGGGCTGCAAGCACACATTGCCGGGTCATGTTGAGTTTTTCACCGACTGACACCCCCAAGTCCTTCTCCTCAGGACTGCTCTCGAGCAATTCTCTGCCCAGCCTTTGTCTGTGCTTGGGATTGCCCCTGCCCAGTTGCAGGACCTTGCACTTGGCCTTGTTGAACTTCATCAGGTTGGTATGGGCCCACCTCTCCAGCCTGTCCAAGTGCCTCTGGCTGGCATCTCCTTCCAGGGTGTCAACCACACCACCCAGCTTGGTGTCCTCTGCAAACTTGCTGAGGGTGCACTCGATCCCACTGCCCATGTTGCTGACAAAGATGTTGAACAGTACCGGTCCCAGTACCAATCCCTGGGGAACACCACTTGTCACTGGTCTCCATTTGGACATTGAGCCATTGACTCCAGCTCTCTAGGTGTGACCATCCAGCCAGTTCCTTATTCAGCGAGTGGTCTGTCCATCAAATCCATGTTTTTCTAACTTGCCTGTTAGTAGTAGCTTTGCATCCTCTGACAACACTGTCTTTTTTCACTTACTCAGACTGAAGCGTTTTCAGTCCAGGGATAGATGTGTCAGGTTGCTGATGACTAATGGAGTTTCTCTCCCATTAAGCCAGCACTTTAATCTGCTGAGATTCACCAGAGAGAGCAGGGACTTGTTGCCTTCATAAGCTGCCTAAGTGCCTTCTAGCACACATCCTGCTCCCCGAGGTGTGCACAGAGGCAATTGCCTCCAAGAAAGCCTCCAGTGTGCAGGAAGACAGACGTCTCTGATAAGATGTAGAGGGATGGGTAAGCATGATGTAATTGGCCAAAGAAGGGGTCTCCTGGGGTGGGATTGCTGCCAGCCTGAAGGACAGGCAGGGAAAGGGGCTGTCAGCAAAGACCAAGGTGCAAAATTTTTAGGTGCAGTATTTTTAGGAATTTCATTCTCTTTGGCACCTGTGTCCCTCTGTTAAGTTTGGTGGAATTTAATCAACAAGTTCAAAGTTACTAGGGGGACGAGGAGAAACAGCAAAAAACCATGTGAGCCTTGTTCCCTTAAAACACCAGACAGTAAGGCCCTTTCTGTGTTGTTTATCCCCCCCATCTGGAATTACTGGGTATATTTATTACAGCTGCATTCAGCTGACAGTGAAGGATACCCCAAGGCCATGCTGAGTGGTACCCCGTCCCCTCAGACCTGGGTCCTGAACCTTTCCTGGGTGACACCAGGCCCTTTCCAGGAACTTTCCTGACTGTTGAGATGTACCTGGCCACACACTCTCTCCTCTTTTCCATAAAATAAAAGTCTATCTCAATGTGTATCCATCCTGGAAAGGAGCAAACTGCTCTCAGAGAAGGGCATTCAGACCAAAGCAGGACCAACGCCAGCACTGATCCTGGCAATGAAACAAGGAGTCCTTCCTGTGACGGATGGAAAAGCAGGAAGGTCAACGTGGAACGAAAGAGCTTTCCAGTCCCCAGTCCTGGTGGCAAACATCCAGCCCTGGTACACTGGGTGGTTTGTTGAGTGCCCGACATGGAGAGAGGGAGAGTGAATAGCCACACAGTCAGCAAGGAGCCTGGTTCCCTGGCTGCTCAACGTGGGTATTTGGGGCATAAGAGTGAGAAACCCTGCCTGCACGCTGCCCAGCAGGACCTGGCCCTGCTGGAGACAGGATCTGCTGTGAGAGTTGGATAATCACTGTGGCACAAGAGGCTCTGCCCCAGCATCCGTCACCGAGATAGTGGCTGAAGTAACCTTCCCTAATGAAAGGGCTTTGCATACACCCAGGGATCAGCTCTGGGTTGTTCTCAAGTTGAATCCCTCTCCTGTTTCACATTCAGGTGCTGTAATGAATTAACAGTGGCAGGACATTAAATGCCATGCTGCTTTCTGTGGGCCCAGCCTGGCTTGTCATCTCCTTGCTGTTTACACTGACTGCAGCTCAAAACCCTGAATGACAAAAGACAGCCACAGCCAGGTTCTGTCTGTCCTGTGCCCAGCGCTTGGTTAATGTGCTTGGCCCCAACACCAACCTTCCAAGCTCCTGTGCCTTTGATGCTCTTGTCTTCTTGTCCAATCCAAAAACATCACATAAACATCAGAACGTAAGGAGGTGGCAAATAACTGGGTATTGCAGCACCTTTCAATCCTGGGTCGTCTCCCACTGAATTACAGACTATCATCTTTCATGTTTTCTGATTGGAAATTGTCTGTCCCAGCTCTGCCACACCACCTTTCCACTCACCTGATGAGGGCAGATATCTGAGCAGCACTGGCTTAACAAGATTTATTTATCCCAGAGAAACTTGTGTTGAAAGCACTTCACAAGCATTTCTCTGTTACTGCTGATAAAGCTAATGGACAAAAAAAGGCAACAAACAACTGGTCAATGGTCTATACTTGGCTATCAGAATTGCACCAAGAAATCAGGCTTTAGTTCTTACTCTGGATTTATTTCAATACCCCTGCTCACCGCTGTCAGTGTCTGAAAGACAGGAGAATACAATAGGTGATTGCACAGCTCGTAAAACACTTCAGCCCTGCCTGTGTCTTGGCTCTTCCAGCTGGCATGTGGCTGGACTTAGCATCCTTGTGAAACAGAGGTCCAGGCACATCCTCTGTCCCTCTGCTGCAGCGTTCACCCATGGTGTGAAGGTAGCAGTGAGCAGCAGAAGGCAGCCACATCTGCAGCACTAATGCATGGTTCCACAAATGCATCTTTGTGCCCTGACTCCTCCATCTGCCTAAAGCTGCACAACCAGCAAAGCCCCAGGAGAGTGAACAGCACCAGCCTGTGCCACGACACCACCAGCTAAACCCAGAAACTGGCACTCATCTCATCAGGGTGGTCATTAAGAGGCAGGAATGATCTATAAGGCTCCACATCCCAAGGCTGAGTCTGGGGTAAGAGTAAATGGGAAAATCAACTTTTAATTTGTAGATGGAGAAAAATATTATCTGGCATTGCTTAGAGAATGAACAAAAACTCCTGCAGTGGTAATTTATCCAGTCACCCTCCTCCCCTCCTGTTGAGCTATGATGATAGGAGCTTAATGATTCTTTTTCAGACTGTAGGAATTTATTTTACACAGTCCATGTAGCCTCCAGAGCAGAGGCATACGCACCGTGGAGTCTCAAAGGGATTCTGAGACTAACTGGGTAGGAGCAGCCCTTCCAATTTGTTGTTATTTCAAATGCTTTAAAAGAGACAGCTCTTGATAGTGTAGGATCTCCTTGGGCAAACTCAGGTCCAAGCCATCTGCATACACAGTGGCTTTAAATGAGCAATCCTGCAAGTGCAAATAATATATGGTGAGAAACAGCTGGTCGATTAGCAGTCTTCGCCCTCCCCGTGTCCCAGAGGAAGCATGTGCAGGACAGAACGTTCATTTATTGACACGGCTGTGCTGTTTTCCTTTCATTTAATCTCAGTTTTATAAACAGCCCTGTTAGTGGGTCACTGAGGATGCCATGTAGCCTCCAGGTTCCACCAACATCCCATCACACTTCATTAAAAAATGAGTGGAAGGATAAGGAGCCAGCCTGCTGATTCCCTTGGTGTCGCTGGGGTGAGAGGTCTCTCATTTTCACAGGAGCCAGTGTCTGCACCGAGTGAAAACTAAATATTGGGCTCTTGGGATCATTTATTTTGTAGCTTTGACAGTTGCCAGTAAAGTCTCCTGCTCCTGCTTTCTGCAGGGAAAGGCACAGAAGGTCTAAGGACATGCACTGCTTTGATCCCCCTCTCTCCATTCAAGGTATATTTAAGGCACCATAGGAGTCTCTATGCAGATGACATCCTCCCTTTCACTGCCTCTGCCGCTGATACCCATTGAGAATACAGCTGGGCTCCAAAATTAAATAAAGGTAGAAAATTAAAACTTAATTCTATAAAAGTAGATGCAGATTGGAAAATATTAAACTGTGCTCTGCTGTGGTTAGATTCAGGCACTGCATGTCAAGACTCTTGGGTTTTAAGCTTAGCTCTGTTATTAATTTGACACTAATGTGCAGGTTTGGCCAGGTTTCCTGACTGCTCTCTATCCATTTTCTCATCAGTAACAGCAGAATAACAGTGTGAAGCACTAAGGAGTTGTTTGGTAATATTTATAGACCCTTCTGAGATCCATTTTTAATTCTTGTTTATGGACTTAGAAAAGCTCCAGTAGTGGTTTCAGAGCACTCTGTGGATTTGAGCTGACTCCTAAGAAGTGGATTTGTCTGCTGTTCCTTTGTTCTGCTGTCTTGGTCAGCTCCTCTGTGCCAAGAAGAGCAGCAACAGAGACAAAGGATGGAGGGGTTCATTCCTGGTGTATTTCCAAAGGACACAGCTCCCAGGATGAGAGAACATAATTTCAGCTGATTAATCAGTATTGAGGCTCAATATACAGCCTGGGTATGCAGTGAGCACTGGCTGCCTCTGGGGAGAGGATGGGAAGGCAGCCAAAGGCAAACATGGGGATACCTCCAGGCTACAAGAAAATGTGAGAGGGATTGGAGTCATCAGGAGCTCTATGTCAAGTGTGTCTTGGAGTGTGAAGTGCTGCAGATAAGAAGATGTCAAGGGAGGGATTCCTCTCCACTAGTGGTAGTTGTCTGGAATTCAGGCATCCAGGTCTCTCCACCATCAATGGAGGGTCAGCGGCATCTCCCAGAGGGCAGCTCAGCTCTGTCTCCAGGCTCCTCTCTTTGAAGAGGAAGGGTCCAGTTCTCAGGGATTCAGCAGGGGAAGAAGGGAACCCTGCTCTCAGAAACAGTAAAATGTCCCAAGCATCGTCATTTTGTTACCTGATGCCTTCAGATCAGGGCTATGAGAACTACAACAGCTGCCACATCTGGATTCTAGCTTAAGCATTCATCTGAAAAGAAGAAATGTTCACCAACACAGGCCCCAGAGCTCAGCCTTAAGAGAAGGAGCTTTGGGAGTTGACCCTCTGCTTCACCTCTGTGTTCAGATCATGCCAACCTGAGCACAATCTTTGGCATCTGAAGCATCAGCAGTGACCTTGTTGTGGTCTAACCCCAGCTGACAGCTGAGCACCATGCAGTCACTCACCCCTGGTAGGATGGGGTGGGAATCAGAAGGATAAATGTGAGTTGCTTTCCCACCATTCTGCGTACAGATTGCCAAACTGAGCACCCTGGCTTTCTCCCTCTCCAGTTCAGGTGTTGAAAACAATTGTATCAGGAGAGCTGTGAGGAAAACTAACACATGCACAGACAAAAGGAGAGGATCTGAGAAGGAAAAGTGCGGTCTTGTACCCTGCACACAGGTGCTGCCCGTCGATACATTTACTGTGCAGATGCGTGATGGTGACGGTGTTAATCTGCACCTCAGAAGAATGCAGCGCTTCACAGCTGACAGCAGCAAGGCTGGTAAGGAATGATCTATTACAACACAGCCTGTGTAGTTCACCGTGTAATTGAGGCCTGCTGCTGAGCTCCCTTCTGTGGAAGGGTTTTTCTAAAGCATTTCTTACCATGATTAATAGGAGTCTGCCAAAGCATGCCTCCCCTCCCCGTCCTGCAAGCCACTCTGACAGGAGAGTTACCATTTTTGCCAGCCGATGCCATTTGTAACCACCCCTGCACTAACAATAATGTATTCATCCCATAAATTCCCCATAAAATAAATATAGCTGAGGGCAGAAATTGAAAGTCTTCTTACTGAACAGAGAGGGTTGGGGTTTTTTTAATAAAAAAGCCTTCTGAAAATGAAACCTGACATGATCCAGCCTCAAGAAGAGAAAGCAAATATTTATCACTGATGGGGAGCGAGAGGAGAGGGAGGCAACTGCCAGTAACTCATCCTGGGCTGTGCAGGGAGTCATTCATGTTGCTGGAATCAGCACAACCTGGCAAAGATGCTTTCTCTCTTGTCCTCTTTCCTTGTAAGTCCTGTTTCTTCAGGAGGATCCTTATGGCCTTTGAAATACTTTAAAAGGTCAAACTACGCAGCGGGAAGAACCGCAGAGGGAGAGGGGGGAAAGCACACAGAGAAAAGCCATCAGTGGAAGCCCACTGAGAGGAGAATATTGACTAGGTAAATAATATCATATTAAGCGGAGTTTAAGAGCCAGACCTGCCATGCTCCATTAACAGAGAGTGAATAATTACAGGAGGGGGTAGGAGGTGAAAGCCTGTCTCCTGTAGGGGATGAGAAGAAGATAATAAGCTTAGCACATTGGCAAAGGCAGCCAAGGAAATCTGACCCCTTATCGCACAGTTATCTACAGAGAAGTAGATTAGATTAGGCCCATAATGGGATTGGTGCCACATGAAGCTTTGCATTTCTGACGTTACAAGGAGGTTACTGACACCAATCCTTGCTAATTTATTGAATTGCTGCAGTAAAAATGCCTTCCCTACTGAAAATAGCAGAGAGTAACTGAATAAACCTCTTGAGTAAAAGGGGATTCATTGCCTGAAGAGGATTTGCAGGGCTCTGCAGTTATTGAGTTAGCAGATTCAGAGGCAGTCAGCTGCCCTCGGCAGGGCTTGGACTGAACCAGGATGCTTTCCCCGGCCATCCCACTTCCCAAGGCCGGGCTCAGCCTCCCCCTTTCAGAGGGAAGGAAGGCAACTTCTTCAAAGTCACGCAGCGAGTGGAGGCGGCTGGGGGATTGCCTTCATCTCTGTGCCAAGCGAGTGCAGGATTCAGGACAGGAGCAGGTTCCTGGTGTCCCCGTTTCCTGGGACAAGGGTGCCTGTAAGGGTAACCCAAACCTGGATATAGCCACGATGACTGGGATTACCTTAACTCTTGCTTCTTTCTTCTTATCTGCTCCCCATGGAGTTTCTGCATCGCCCCCACACCTTTCTAGGACCATGGGCATCGGAGGATCCTCAAGGCTGGGAATGTTCTTTGGTAGTTTGAAGGACCACAGCAGGGTGGGCTGTCCCCTCTCCTTTGGTGATACTTCCTCCCCTCTGACCTTCAAATCTTCTTTTCAGGACCTTTTTTTCTCTTTGGAAGGAACTTTTGGATGGTTGATTTGTCTCCCAGCAGTTGGTGAGCTTCTCAGCACCTGCGTGGCCCAGACACATCAGTGTCCTGGGAACTCATGGCAGCTATTGACAGAAAATGTTGTTTAAGCAGCGGCTGCTGATAAAGCACAGATGGAAATGGGCAGAAGTTGGCTGTAAACAATTGCTGTATGAAAAGCATGTGATTAGGGTAGCATTAGAGAGTGAGTCAGTGAAGACTAGCTAAAGATTAAGAAAGTTGAGAATAACGCTGCGGGAATTGCATTACAGGGAACAGCAGATTTACAGCCCTCCCCCTGAAAAAAAGAGCTCAATTCTCTGAGTCCTTCCAGACACAGAAGTTGAGGTGGAAGAAGAAAGCATTTTAACAAAGTCAGAACACATTGCTTCAACAGTTTCAAAATCAGCTGGTGTGTTTAGGGGGTAAAAACAGAGTGGTCAGATTTTAATTTTCAAATGCCCTGTTTTCAAATTTGACCTCTTCTTTGAAAAACATAAAACAGGTATGAAGGGGTTAAATGATCCAAAACTGAAATTAAATGAAAGGTTTTGGGTTGAGCCAAAATAATGTTTTCTTTTTTTTTTTTTCAATTCAGAAGGAAATAAAAATGTTTTTATTCAGTATGGGCTAACATTTTTATTAGATTTTTCTATTCAAGCATCAATTTTTTAAAAAGCCCCCATTCTTCTCCTGTGCTAATTGAGAGCATTTTTGGCAGGAGGCAGAGCAGAGAGGGTACAGCCCCAAGAACCAGCTTTTCATTTGTTCTTCGTCGTGTCATACAAGGGATAATCTTTCCACTTAACCAAACCATAACCTGGCATCTGTAGCGCATTCCTCCCAGAGGAAACTGGAACGGTGCAGGAGTGCCAAGAAAGACGCGCTTTGGCAGAGCGGTGTGGGCAAGCGAGGACCAGGACAGCAGAGCTCAGACGTGTGGTGAGGACACAAGGATGCTGTATTTAAAGATTTCCAGCCCTGGCTGTTTTACTCTCTCTTATACTACATTCATTGTAACTCACTGACATCTCTGTACTGATTTAGAGATATGTTTGGGGAATACTTTCAGCTCCATAATCTTCCAGCTTGGAAAAGGCCTGTGAGCGTGACAAAGCAAGCCTTCCAGATGACAAACAGAGATGGGCTTTTATTATTTGCAGAGGATTTTCTTGTTCATGTTGCTGGGAAGATGAATGGACAAAGGGATAAATGAAGCAGCCGTTCCCACAGGGATGATGCTGCAGGCACACAGGGTTCAGTTCCTGGCTCCCACGGGAGCCCTCAGGTTTAAGACTTTCTGTCTGCAGCATGAAACTTGTTTTAAATGCCCCAAATACAATACTGACAAGGAATAATTTAAACACGGCAGAGTCAGCTGGAGTAAAGGAAGGGTACAAACAGAGAGTGAGAGGCTGAGTCATGTTGCTCAGCCAAATGGCAATTCTGGAGACAGAAGGTGCAGTGTGTAGCACAGAGTGAGTCTTGCAGGACGCAGACACTCTTTTTCTGTTGGAACGCTGTGTATTTTACACTGGCAATGTCTCAGAAGAGCACTTGACCCCCTCTGTCAGCTTGTTAAAGAAGCAGCCTTCCTTGACACCAGTAACCATTGGCATGAACTGTTATGAAACTCTTATCCTTGCTCTTCTTAGTAACAGGATTTTCCAAAACAACCTCAAACACAAACATTTAACCAGAAGAGGCAAAATAATCTGCAAAATAATCCTACAACCAAGTGTAAATTTAACTCTCAGTCCAAAGCACCAGCTAGCCCTCCAACACCACGGGTTTAATACCATATTCTCTCCTGCAAGAGGTAAGGCCAAGGAGCAGGACTGGGCTGAAGAAGCGGCCTCCAAGGTGTAAGCAGCCAGGCTGCGATCTCCTTGCTCCCAGAGTCAGCATCTCACATGTTTGGAATGAGAGTTAAAGGTTGCCATTCTGCTGTACTTGCTTCTTGCAGCCATTTTCCATGGGTATAAAAGATGACGCACAGGGAAAAAATCAGTGAAGGCAGCCCTCTCCCCCCCCGCCCCTCCTCTTGTGCAGTCCCCTCCATTTCTTTCTAGTCATTTAATTGGAAAGCATATTTGCTCGTGACGCACTCCAGATATCATGTTCCCTCCCGATTGTTTCCACTGTTTTTGCCTGTATATTAATTCTTACAGCTCACTGCCTGTCTCTACAAAGGTCTCTGCCCAAGAAGACAACCCCTCTGCTCCCCACCCATGTCATGCACCACGTGGGGCCAACCGCCTTTCTCACCACATGGTGAAAGAACACCTTGTTTGGGTGGCGGGTTGGGTTTCCATGCAGGGTGGAGGCAGTCACAGAGCTTCACGGGAGGGATGATGGACATGGCCCTAATAGGAAAATAAGATGTCTGTTATTCCTGGGGGGTAACAGATCCCTGCAGCCCCAGAAAGAAGGCTTCTAGGATCAGGACATCTTGTCCCTCTTCCCGGGCAAGCAGGTGATGTCATAGAATCATAGAAACATAGAAACATAGAAACATAAAATGCGTTGGGTTGGAAGGGAGCTTTAAAGCTCATCCAGTCCACCCCCTGCAGTGAGCAGGGACAATGTTACCAGATCAGGTTGCTCAGAGCCCCATCAAGCCTGACCGTGAATATCTCCAGGGATGGGGCCTCCACCACTTCTCTGGGCAACCTGTGCCAGTGATCTACCACCCTCATATTGGAGAACTTTTTCCTAAAGTTCAACCTGAATCTACCCTTTTGTAGTTTAAAACCATTACCCCTCAACCTGTCACTACATGCCCTGGTGAACAGCTCCTCCCCAGATTTCTTACAGGTACCTGAATTTCTTTCAGTACCTGAAAGGTTGCTATAAGGTCCCCCCAGAGCCTTCTCCATGCTGAACAACCCCAACTCTCTCAGCCTGTCTTTGTAGGAGAGGTGCTCCAGCTCTTTGATCATCTTTGTGGCCCTTCTCTGGACCTGCTCCAGCACTTCAGTGTCCTTTCTGTGTTGGGGACTCCAAAGCTGGATGCAGTACTTCAGGTGGGGTCTCGCCAGAACTCCACAGCCCTGGAAAAATGGGGAGTGAACAGCAGCAAGGTTGCATCCTTCCTCTGCAACAGGGAGAGGACCCAGGGTGCTGGGGAGGCAAATGGAGGGAATGCCCTGTCCCTGCACTCAGGTAGCTCCTTCCCAGCCTGGGGAGTTCTCCTGTAAGCATTGGTGCTTGTGGTTTGTTATAAACATGCTCTCAAAGTCTGGAGCTGGCCCTTGTCTTGCAGTGACTGACAACTGTATCAGGATCAAGCATCACTAGCAATCCATCTCTTTGCTGTATTAAGAGTTTACACTGCTCTGGCCCATCACTATCTGTGTTTTCCTTTCATCTTCTTTATCAGCCTTCCTGTGTTAGGCACATCCCGATTTTCCCCTTCCTTAGCCTCCTCGCTGCACTGCAGGTTCCCAGGACTGTTGCACAGCTTTGTTCCCTGCAGCCCAGTGCCACGTAACGGTGCAGGAGACATCTGACTGCATCCTGACGTCTTCCCCTTCTTCACATGGGTTTTGGACAGGCCTTGATGCACCACTGTTCTCCCTTTCACAGGATCCACCTCCAAAACAGGTGGCATCTTGTGTTAGCAACTTTGCTTGCCTGCCTGGAAGGAAAAAGAGATTTTTTTTTTCCTCTCTCTGATCTCCTCTCATGTTTTGAAAGGTTTGCTCTGGAAATTAGATCGATGGGAAAACTCCTGTCTGATGCAGAGACGGCAGGTGAGATGGGGCTCCTCCTCGCTGCCCCCATCACTGGGTCAGCGCAGAGCAATGTGCACCCATGCCCCACTGCAGGGCCAGCCCCACTGTGACTTCAGCTGCCTTAGGCTGCACCCACTCCTCGTTCCTCAATGCATGCCAGCAGCTCCTCCATCCCTCACAATGTCAGGAGGCCCTCACATGGTGGCAGAGCTGTCACAAGGTCTTCCAGCTGTGCCTGCAGAGTTTTTTTTCTTATTTAGGTGACAAATTGCACAAAGCAAGGCTTGTCCCTCTCTGTGCCCCAAAGACTTCTGGCACTCAGTTCTTGTAGCATAATTATACTTCCTATCAGCTCTGTAAGCAGTAATAAAGCCTTGCAGCATAAAAGACAGTTTGGATTAGCAGTGTATTAGCAAAAGAGAGGAATGCAGGGAAAAATGCAGGAAGAGTTTAAGGCTAAAACCAGTTCTTATTTATTTCGCTTCCCATTGCAGCCCAGCAATGTCAGTGCGAAGCAGTGCAAGCACTTATGTTTGATGACACGACACCATGCAGATAATTTTGTGAAGCCGTTTTTGGGTATTACCTTATCTCTTTACCTAGCTGTGTTTTCATACATGAAAACTGTGAGTTTGCTGAGAGAAACCAGGAAACAGCAAGCTAACAGAGCTATTTCCCAGTTAAAAAGTTTGCCTGGGGGAACACGGGGAGGGGAGGCACCATTCCTCTTCAGATTTAATTTCCTGCACCTTACCAAAATCTGAGAGAGTGTGAGGAAACAAATCTTCAGCCTTTTACCGAGGTCCTCAGTGAGACCATACCTGTGTGTGCACAGCACTGACATGCACACATGTGTACACAGATGCATTCGTGGTGGTCCTGAGGTGCCCCAGGCCCTGAGGTCCTGGGCTGCAATCCCGGCCATGCTTCACTGCAGACCATCCCTGGGTGGGGTTTGGCCAGCACTGCCTCCACGGTCTTTTGTGGGCTCGGCAAAAGGACACCAAACGTGCGAGCCAGCACGTACAGAAGATGGACCATTGCCCTGAAGACATCAGGGTGCTGCACATTGCTGCACACACGCAGTGCACCCTCTGCATCTTTGGGTTGGCTGCTTTGTCTTGAAGGAGCTGCTGTCCCTCTGCTCGACTCCAGCAGATGGCCTGGGCTGAAGTCATCCTGCAGCTCTCCAACGGCCGGATGGAAAGCTCAGCTGGGTTATTCCCTCCTCATTTGCAGTATCCAAAACCTAAGAAGCTAATGTGCATGTTGCTGTGCTTGGCAGTCCCCTCCTGCTCCCTCAGAAGGATGTCTGAGCTGCAGTGCCTGTGGATGGTGCAGCAGAAAGCCCACTCCCTGCCCTATGGCACTTGTGCACACCATCCTAAGCAAACCCAAGCTTTGCCAGTGCTGGTACCTGAAGGATGCCATGGTGCAGCGCTATCAGGAATAGCATGTGCATTTATACAGCACCAGCCTGAGTGTCTGTCATAGAGCCTGGTGCTCCAGGGAAGCAGGGATGACTCCAGACTGCTTGATTTCAGTAAGCGGCAGCCAGGTGTGGATTTCAGAGTTCAGCAGAGGAGGCTGTGGGCTCCCCATCAGCAGTGCCTGGCAGCTGGCAGGTACCAAGAGAGTGACCACACAGCTGCACGTCCCAGCAATCAGCTCCTGGCTGTGTCTGCCCGGCTTTGGCTGGAAAACAGGGGACAGAGCACGTCAGAGAGGCGAGAAGGATGCGACTGCCAGACACGCACACCTTATCCTCCACTGGAAGGATTAGAGCGAACAGAAACATGGAGCATTTTGGAGCCAGAAAAAGATATCTCCTTCTTTACTTTTTCTGGCTTTGGGCTGGGAGGAAAGTATTATTTCGCAGCTGGGGAGAGAAAAAACCTTTTCTGCCTACCCCCTGCTGGGTGAACAGATGCAGATGATGTCCAGTGGTGTAAGTGATGCGAGGCCGTAGCTCTCCGCTGAGGAGGTTTTTGTTCTGCTTGTTTCGGGCTGCTCGTACCAGGCCCTGAACAGTGACAGAGATAGAACACTTTGTTGAGGCATCATCTCAATGAGTTTGGGAGCACTTCAGAAACCCCTCCGTGACTTCTGGGGAAGGAACAGAACGAGCTCATTGACCCTTAGACTTTTCTGCCTTCAGAGAAAAGAAAGAGTGCGTTATTTTCAAATGCTTGAAATCACCACTCTGCTCTGTAAGGCTGCATTTCCCACCCAGCTGTGGAGAGGGAATGATAGCACCTGCTTTGTGAGAGGAATATGGCTGTGTGGAGGAGTCTCTACTGCACTTCATCGCTCTCGCCATGGCTGGGGTCTGCACTGTCCTGTCAGCTCATCCCCGCTGATCAGGGGGCGGCAGAGACTTCCACACCTCTCCCCCCGTTTGTCTCTTCCATGCCTCTCTGCAGCTCCCCGTCATGGCAGGCTGGTCCTTTACCCCAACACATCCCTTTGCACACACATCAGGCTGCTCCTGCTTCCCAGCCTGCTCTCACTGTGTAACATTGGCCCTTTTCTGTAGACAGGTAGTGGGGTGATACCTCACCAGACCAAAACCACTCCAGGGTGTTTCAATATATAGACAGATACCCAAGTGGGAGCACAGATGCATAAAAATATAAAAATATACCTATGTATATTGCTGGCCTTTACATGTGTGAGTTAAAACTCTCTCAGCTGCACAGGGCTTGTATTTGGGCAGTTTCAGCTATACCGGGGAGAAGGTACATGCTGCACGTATCCAGTGGTCATGGTGCTGCTCACAATAAACACTCAGACAAATCTGGACATACAAAGGCTTGTGCAAAAAAGCACAGGCACCCCCTTCCTTCATCTTCTGGTTCTTCCTGACTATTTCTGTATATAAAACAGGAGCTTTTGGCCCAAATATCTCTCAAAGAGGGGAGGCAATGAAGAGGATCTCATAGGATACCACTGCAGCCAGTTCATTAAGCCCTGAAAATGTTCTTCCGTTTTCTTTCTTTAATGCTGCATTTACAGCATGTGCTGTTTAACACTATGATACCCAACAAAATATTTTCCCTGAAAGAGTTAACAAGAAACAGAAGCCGTGCCCTGGAGTGGGACCAGCCTTCCCAGCCACTGGGATTAGGAAGGTTTCTCTCTTCTTGATATTTCAGCACTTACAGTGGAAGCTACAAAGTTTGTAAACATTCCCGCTTGGCAGCCTTTTCATATTTGCTTACACTGTGATTTATGAAGTGAATCGCAAGCTCCTTTTCCATGATGAGCTCTTTGCTGTATCAATAAGTATACGTGTGGGTATTAGCTGTGGATACAGGGCCCCCAACTTAATTCTCCCAAGTGCAAGCTACAGGGCTCTGTGTCATCTCATACCCTGTTTCCTATCGATTACCTCAGGCATTTTCCCCTCATTTTTCATTAGATAGACATAGCTCCGGTGGGCTGTGGAGGTTTCTCAACACTGACTTCACTCCAGAACTACGTGGCAGACACCTGGACTGGAGAGGGCTCCCCTGAGCCGTGGGTGGAGTTTACTCAGTGGGGTACGTAAGTTGGGCTGCCTGGCGAGATGGGCTGACCACGGCCCGTGTACACAAGTCCTGAGGAGCACATCTCTGGTGCAGAGGAGCCCTGAGACAGGCGTGATAGGGCTCACCTTGGGACCTGAATGCACATCTTCCCCCATCCCCACAGCCAAACACAATGTACGGTCCCAACGGCAGGAATATGCTCTTCTGGGGATTTTTTGGAGGTTGGGGTTTTTTGCAATTGTTTTCAATGGTCTGTAACCACGGCAAGGGAAATGCTCTGCATCCAGGGCTTCCTCATGCAGCAGACAGAGAAACAAAGTCACTCCCTCCTGCTTTTAAACAGAATGTCTCCAGCTAATAAACAGGAACAAACCTCTTCTGGTCGGCAGAGCCCTTCCCCAGTGAATGTCTCCCTTGGACCTGCTCTGCTAAGCCCTTGGGAGCTTGGAAACACTTCAGGTATAAAAATAGTGCCTGCAGAGTCAGCAGTCAACCCCTGCTCCTGGACAAGTGGCACGGCTGGGGTTTTTTGTGCTTTATTTATCTTCCCAAACCCATTCCAAACTCTGCTGAAGGAAGCAAGGGCTCTCCCTGGCCATCTCAGCATATGAAATCCTGAACAATATCCCACCGGAGCCTGACCTCTCGAATCACAAAAATAGGTTTCCTGGTAAATTGAGCTCCTATCCGCATTGCCAAAATGGCAGGGGTGCCTCAGAAGCACCGAGTCCTCACCAAAGCTCTTACCCTTGAAGCCAACCCCAGGGTCTCCCCAGAAGCCCCCTGCCATCCCTGCTCTGCCCCACAGGCTCCTCAGGGCAGAAAACAACCATTTTCTGTGCAGTTTTCAGGTTAAAGCCAGGTGGCTGTTCTCAGAAACAGAGATCGGAGAGAGTTTTTTCCCATTGCATAAAACACTTCCATGTTTCCCAAGTCCTTTTTGTTCCCTGTTGGGGCACTGCGGGAAAGGAGGAGGCTGATGGGCAGCACGACACTTACTGGGGAAGGCTAAAATCCATGAATCCCTGCCTGAGATGGATGTAAACAGTGAATCCCGTAGAGGATCCTCTCTCTCAGCATTCCCAGCCCCAAACCTGAGGTTTAGCAATGCTTCTAGTATCCCTTTCAGAACCTCTCCCACAAAAGGTTCCCATTTGTGTAAATTGTCATTTTCTGACAAAAAAAAAAAAAGAGGTTATATCCGAAGAATTTCATCTGCCCATAGCCCATACAAGTTGAAAGCCTTGAGGACATCTTACTGTGCTACGTCCCTGGCATCACTTGCAAATTGTTTGCCCAGCTCTGCCTCAAACAGATCAGGGCAATTTTGGCTACTGCAGCAGAGGAAAACAATAGTGGAGTGTGTCCTCTGCTGCTGCTTCAGAGTTGTTCAACCAGAAAATAAAGAAGAGAGAATTGTTTTTCTTTGGCTATGCAGTGTAAGTTATTGGTGAATAAATAAGCCCAAAGGATGAAGTATTTATTGATTTTTGCAGTGTTTATTTCCGAGTTAATTTGCAACTCGTGTAAAGAAAGAAAGAAATCACTGAAAATGTAACGTGATTTCTATTGTATGTGTTGTGAAAAGGGCTTCAATAAAAAGATCATTGCATCTTTCTGTGGGGTGTTCACTTGGTTTGGTTGTTTTCACTTCTAACAATACAATCTGATCAAACCTTAGCAGTTGTAAGGCAGACCTACATGATTTTTATAATTTGCTTTAAAGCACACAGATGCCATTTTTCAAAGCTAAAATAAGGAGATGCAGAGACGGAACAAATGCATTATCTCAACTGCCTCTGAGACCCCCTAAAAGTTCCTTGTACCCATGTATAGACGTCTGGATGGGATTCCAGTATGTACAGCAAGCTCCCAATGCCATTTCTTCACAAATTTTCAGTAATGCAGAGATGACAAGACTTAATACAGGAGATTGCTGTGCTGTGACAACTCCATCCAACCGTACCATCTGCCAGAGGTGCCCAGCTAATTAACTATTGATCTAAACTTTTGGGGGGTTTATTGGAATCTCATAGGTGTCACACTATTGTTAATAGGGCTTTAGCATACAGCAGAGAGAGAACTGGCTGTGAAGATGAAATGTCGAAAAGGATCATTTCTCAGGAACCATGATTGTGTCTGCGAGGCAGGCTGTGAGCATGGCCGTGCTATTTCAGTGCGTGTTTGCAGTTAGCACCGACAGGTTCTGTGGCTTCACAGGTTCCCCAGGACAATGCAGGACCCTGATTCCTGGTGTTAAAGTCTTTGGATCCAGTATGTTTTAAGACCTTTTATCCCCTCTAAGCTACCAGCAGCTCACCACATGGATCGCATGAGCACAAGCGTCACAGAGCAGCAGAGAGGAGTGGGGGAGAGCACCAAGCTGGGTTTTCTGTGGCATTCGCAGAGGTTCAG
>NW_010168853.1:87437-98373 GCF_000695765.1 Mesitornis unicolor
AGCGTCTACCCTGCCGAGGCTGCATGTGCCAGCCCCCACTCTTCTCTGGCACAGAGCAGGAATACAAATGGGGAAGAGACACCAAACATCTGATCACCAAGGGGAACAGACTGGCCTCAGCACAAGGCATTTTGAGCAGTTCTTTCAGCCCGTTTCCCAGTCTGAATAATTAAAGCTCCCTGCTGGTTTAAAAGAAGGAACATGCCGTATGGTGAGCTACCGTTCCCATGTCAACAACCCAAAAGCATCAGAAAGGACACTTCCTCTCCTGTCCAGGTCACGCTTCTTAACACTTCTTTGCTAAGCGCTGTTGTTGGTGGTGAAGACACGAGGTTGTGTGCTCCTGCTGAGCAGAAATCAGCCAGCACTTCTGGAGCAGATTCCAAGTGAGAGATGCTGGAATCTGTTAAATAAATACAGAAAGGCAGATTTAAACAAACCCAGCTGAAGTGGCACAGTCCATCTCGCTTCCTTATCTAAGTTAGCCTTTCTGGTTCTGTTTCTTTGCTGTAGCATGTTTTCTTTATTTGTATTGTACTTTTCAGCGGTAGTTCTCTACCTTTGACTCCAGCTCCCTTCCTAAATGTGCTTTCACACACCGAGAGATGACACCCCTCACCACTGCAGCCTGAGCAGTTCACAGCAATGAGTCTTCTTTACATCCAAAACCAACTTGCAGTGAGGATGAAATTCAAAGTCCTGTGCTCTGGACACTCACTCGCAGAAAGCGAAACAGTGAAGAGTTCTGATACCTCAATTATTCTCAGACACAGAGCTGGGACATGCAGCACCGTAATGTCCCTCAAAGAATTAGATATCCTAACAGGAGCTTTGCAAAGCGTCCAGTGAAGCTTTTCTGCACTGAGCACTGCCATGCTGCTGTTCTGGAAAGCTTCCTGATCTTTCCACAATAAAAAAAAAGACCATTATATGAAAAGTTGTGGCCCAGAGTGGAAGGAAATGCATTCAGTTCCTGCCATTATCTGCTGCTTCTCTCTTGGTTGTGCTCTGCCCTGGCTGCCCACACTTAGCCTGGCAGCAGCACCAGCTTTACCTTGTGTTGGCACAGAGTCCTTCGGGAGGAGTCCCGGTCTCAGGAGGACTTCTTGGCAATGTGGTAATAACAACAATAATAGCTAGTTTTGTTACCCTGATATCCTAGTGCACACAGCGTGATTCAGAAGTTCATCGTCCAGTGATGCTATTAAATCCCCAATCAGTCTAATTGTCGTATTAATTCTGAGCTGAAATAGCTCACCATGTGCATTGGAGAGAGCATGCAGAAAAACGCTGCCTGTCTCTCAGACTCCTGGGGTACTGAGGCCATTTACATTCAGGTAGGCAGAAAGCTGATTTATGAAATTTTATGCCTCCTTTTTAGCTGGGCATGACAGCTGAGCCCCAGCATGTGTCACTGCCTTGAATAGCACAGTGTGAAAGGGGAGAATAGTAAATAAGAAGGTGTTGGCAGAGACTCAGTACTTGAAAGTTGGGGCTTTTAATGATGAGCCTCTAGAGCCAGAAGGGTTGGAAGAATGGCTGTACTTCAGAGGTTTAAAAATGTGATACTCGCAGTCTTGGAGATGGAGACAACCATATGTCCTCTCAGATCACTTCATGGTCTGAGCACAGGCAAGTACACAGTAACAACAACCTCAAATCCCAACCCTACGCAGCTCAGCACAGCCCATGCTGCACAGGCTGTGAGGACAAGAGATGGGCATTTAATTAGTGGTTTGAACTCGGAAAACCGAAATCTGTGTGGAGCTTGGGTCCTGCACGAGGAAGGCCATGGAGCACCCCATCAGGTGAGAACCCAGCCTCCTCCGCAGCTCAAGGCTCTGACCTTGAGTACCACTTGCAAAGTGTTGCACAATAAATTCAATCTGCAGGGCCCTCTCCCAGTGGGGAATAGGACTGGCCAGAGCAGAGCTCTTCAGCACCCTTTTTCTGGGAGCTGCAGGAAGTGCTGCCCAGGAATCCCAGTGTCCTCTGCTACTCGGCAAGATAAGTTATGGTCTGATCAAAATCCACCATCCTGCCCTCGCAGTGTGGTGATGGTGTGCCCAGGCAGCTGCAGTGGCTTTCTCCCTTCTCTGTGCTGGCCTTGTTGACTCAGTTGCGCTCGTTGTTTATTTGCTGCATGTGACTGGAAAGATGCTGTTGGCCTTGGCAAACTCATAGCATGTTGCGCTTCACTGATGCTTTGTGCTCGTTCTGCTACTCTGAAGCAGGAAAGCAGTGGAAACTTCTTATGGTTTATTGCTCATGTTGTGGCAAACAGGAGAATCTTCTGTCCAGTCAAAAAAAAAATAATCCCCTTTTACTTTAGCCCTATTCTTTAGGCCAAAAAGGAGAATGTGGATGATTTGGACAGTGGTAGGCACTGGGGTTGTCTTCATTACATGCAAGATGCGCATCCCCAGGGCCATGCTCATGCCCAGCGTTGCTGCTATGGCCAGAGAGTTCCTCCCCCAGCAGCAGAGGAGCAGCAGTGGCAATGGCAGGGGCATGAGAGAGACCACACCACTCTTCAGGCCACTCAGCAAACCTCACTTTCCAAGTGATATGAATGCAATTTGTGGGCTAAAGCAGTATCTTGCAGGGGGTGAACCACTGAAGGGACTGCCTGAATGAAGCCTCATCCAGAGCTGCATCACCACCTTCTTGGGGCCATCCCTTAGAGATGACAAGAGACGTATACAGACATGAGGAATGAACCTCTGCAGCCTGTGTTCATTTTCCTGTTTAAATCAACGTGTTTTACCATAGCAACTAGCAAAGAAGGAATCAACAGCTTCTGAACAAATAAACACTTATTAAAGCACCCTTCTGAAATATTTATGCTTTGTTCCCAAAAGCCCACTAAATGCGTTGATAGAGCAGCGCAGCACTGCACTGCGTGGCACCAGGAACATCAGAAGAGGCTTTTCTCTGCTGCCTGGCAAAGTGGAAAAAAAAATCCTTCAGCAGTCTGTTTACCAGCCCAGTTTAACCATCTCTGCACAATGCGACTGGGAAACTGGGAGAGGGAAGCATCTCCACCAGAGAGCAGGACAGCCTCAGGCTTCCTTCGGGCTTTGCCCAGCCTTGAAGACTGGCTCCAAGTTATGAATTGTGTTTTTCCAACTCCCTGAAGAATTCACTGCAAAGTCTGATGGAACACTTTTTGTCAAAATTGTTTATTTCTGGGCTGATGGTTATAATGAATAGAAGGAGATAAGAAATGCAAGAGGAGTTTGTGGGGTGGGAACTGGAATGCGTACAAGAAAGAATACACAAACTTACACAGAAAAATAGGAAAAAGAGACCTAAGGAGATAAGGATGTCATGACATAACCTTCAGCAGTGAAGGCAGCTGTGGAGGTACTTGTCCACCTCTCCCCTTGGTCTTCTTTGCTGCCTCCTCAATACTGCAGATGCAACACAGAGGCTGTTCTAAGAGCACTGAAAGCATCCGGGATGAGGAGCACCCTCCAGCAAACAGGACTGAGGACTGGAGGTGAGGAGTATCGAAGGAAGGAAAGATATTTTAAATGGATTTTACCAAAGCAATTTGTATTGCTCATCATTCATAGTCCATCATGCAGGACCCGCAGAATGGCCCTGCGGCCTCTCGTTGTCCAAGAAAGCCAAACACTGATGATTTTATGGTTGTCTGCTCTTCTAGTGTGTGTTTACTCCCCTTGGGAAGCAAATCTGATGGCTTGTTTTTGAAATTGGTTTTCCCAAAACCTCACTGTAACAGGCGTGTGCTGACATTTGACACATCCCATGGTTATCATTTTGTGCTGAGTGTTGCTTCCTTGACAATGGTGGAGCTGTTCAAAGTTAAGGCCTTAAAGCGGAATGAAATGGCTCTGCTGAAGAAAAGTTGTTTATGATCATGCTTTCCCAGAGCTGTCAGCCAGCTCTTATGAGTAAATATTCTTTTACAAGTGAAAAACTTGCATGGTCCTGCCATTAGTGCTGGTTTTTTTCCTGGGGTGGTTTTTTTCCATAAATCAAGTTAGCAAAAAAACTGTGCAGCATTACACTGACGGGACGGTTTGAGACACTAGAGGTGTTTAAACGGAACTATGAGTCTTGTCAAAAACACCAAAAATAATAAACAAGAATAAAGTTGTAGCAGCTGCCTTCTGATGAGGTTTCTCTATTTGCAGTTTCCAGGACCACCACAGGCTGGATTTGGAGATGGCCACGCAAGAAGATTAGTGCATATTTTTACTTCATCTCATTTGGTAGTTGGAGATCTGTGGGGTGTTGGGTATGGAGGAAAAAAGGGTCCATTTTGCCCAATGCTTTCCTTAGTAAATTAAGCTCTTCAGAAGCATGTGCCAGAGCACTCCAGGAGGGGCTGCTGAAAGCAGCAGTGGCCATTGCTCACAAATGCCATGGGAGTGGGTACAATGACTGAGCAAACATTTCGGAGGATGTCAGCCTCGCTGGTGGGATCTGCGTCAGTCCAGGTAGGCAGACTGGAAAGATACAGGGAAAATGACTGCTCCCCTGTGCAGAGATGGTGTACACATGGTCTATGTCAAACATCCTCTACCATGGGAAGCAAGGGAATAAGAAGCAACATAAACAGAGGAATCAAAATCAGGCCATGCTTTGATATGCATTTAAATTGACACTGCCATCAAAGTCCTAGTGTTCTTCACCCTGGATTGACTCACTTGCAGGCATTCCCCAGTGATGCCTCAGGTACTCTGCAGGCATGAATACCCATGTATCCATGGAAAGAATCGCAATGAGGTCTCTCCAAGCAGAGGTTTCCAGTCGGTTGAGCCAGCTGCCTGTTTACCTTTCCCTGTGCTGGGTTACCCGTTCACCGACTCAGAGCAGCAGGGGTGGCACAGTGGCTGCAGTCAATGGCCAGGCTGCGGGGCACAGCAACTGCTTTCCATGGCAGCAGTGCCAGCTTCAACGCAAAGCCAACGTGAAAAGCTCGTTCCGCTCTTGGGGCACATCTCCTGTCCACAGCTCATTTGCCGTGCGTAGATACATGAGCAGGATGTACCTTCTGAGCAGGATGTCATCAGATATATGAGTTAACTCTGGCCATATTAACATAGACTCTTGGACAAGGAAATTTCTTGAGAATGAGTTTGCTAGTCTCCATCCTGGATTGCAGTGTGCTGTGAAGACACAGATGGAAGATGTGTCTATAAGGTAGTATTCTCTTAAGATTTATTTCAATATGGTAGAGGGTTTCAGTCCTTTCAGTCCCCACTGTCACAAAATAGCAGAAAAGGGTTTGGAATCCCGACTCCTAAAATTGCTTGAAGTCTCTCATTTTGGAAACCTAAGAGCTCTATTATTCAGCTATAAATTGGATGGATGCAGTGCAGGAGATGACTCAAGCAGAGAAAATGTGCTGCAGCAAACTGTCTACCAAGTACCTGCCAACACCGCAGGTTTCCAGTATCATTTCTCACTGTAATGGGAGCCAGCGCCTGCATGGAAAGGAGTCTCCCAGCTCTGTTTGACGACAGCAAAGCAGAGATTTTTGAGTCAAGCTTCAGGAAGCAAAGGCAATCACCAAACCAGTTCAGCCACCCGTGGTCAATACAAAGATCCCATTAGCAAGAACATGCCACTGCCAGGGGAGATCTTCGAGAGGTGGAGAGCTGTCCCACAGTATCCATGGGCTCAACCTGCTCCCAGATAATAGACCACATTTTTTGCAGTTCGTTCAGGGCAGTAAAACCCCCTGAAGGGCTATTCAGTGACTGACATCAATGAATGCGGGGATAAATAATAGCAAACTGCAGCTTTGTTTTCTGGTGCTGGAAGAACATGAAGAAGGAGAATTATGTGACTGTTTAACCTAAGTGATGCACAACTGACTGTGCTAGCCCATGGAGCCCTTTTTGTTTATCCAGCGGATGCTATACCCAAATATTTGGCATGATTTTTTCAAACTGCTTCAAGAAGTTTTTCCTTAAAAAAGAGCCCCACTCTCCTTTGCAATGTTCTCTATTGCAAGCATTCATAGATTTTTTTCTCCAGTGAAGGTTATTACAAATCACCTAGATTTCCATCCAGCATGGAAAAATGAGGAGGAAGTGCACTGTTTTACTTCATATATTTTTATTACTTGGTATTTGTTGCTGCTGCCTTTTCCCATGAAATCAGGCAGGCAGATGTCGAAAGAGAGGTAGCTGTCTTTTAAAAGCACAAAGACCCCAACACTCCAAACTTAGAGCCACTGATCTCAACCTCTATATAGCATAAAGTTTGATCATTCTCTTCCAAACGTCCACTGCTCATCCAAGAGTTCATTGCCTTTCCGTACCCACGATATCAATCTAATAGAAGTTATTATTTTTCTCTGCCAACTCCGTCTCACTCATACCCTTAGATCATCAGTTTTACTGATACAGACTGTACTAATAAGCATTTGTGCCTCAACTTTTTTAGAACCAAGTTTCTCCATCTCTTTCCTGAACTTGATCTAGCACAGTTCATCCTGTCAGTGGACAAGACTGACTCTGTACTAGGGGACTGCCAGCCGTGTGCTGGTACTGGCCAAATGACAGGCTATATATGTTCTGGCTCAGCCTCAACTCAGTGCCACAACATGAGTCCCAGATTGGAGCTGGCTTCCAGCTGGGTGGCTCAGGTCACAGGCAAAGCAGGTTCTGTGGACCAGCCATGAAAACATGCCCTTACACAGGGCAGTTGACTCTAAATCTGAACTGAAATGTTCTTCATTTGTTCTGCACGTTAACCTCATTTCATGTCTGCCCAGGCTGAGGTGACCACGGGAACTCTGTGGTGGGTACAGTTTTGGCCCTTGGACAAACTAGGCACATTAACTTTGCTTAGTTAAGAGCTCTGTTAAAACCTTTTAAAAGTTTGGGTTGGTTTTTTTTTCCCCTGGCACAGTTGCAGATGAGATTAGAGAGCTCCCTACACACACAATGAAATTTAGCTCCCTGAGAGCCCCAGGACAAGAAATGTGTCGTGTTGGACAGGCAATGTGCCTCATGCACAAAGAGGGCAGAATTTCCAACGCACTTGCAAGAGCCATTTTAACTGCTCAGCACAGGCACAGCCAGACTTTCAAGGGAGGTAGGCTGCTCCTTGGCCCCTAGCGCAAAGGGAAAGGTGAAGTACCTTGGTCCCGAGATGATGGGGATGAGCTCTCATCACACATTTTCACTTACATGTTCTGAACCTCATGATCTTGTAAGTAATTTCCGTTTTACGCGACACAACAGTTGGCATTGGCTGTGGTCTGGCTCACCCTAGCGGTCTGAAGCTTAATGAGATGTACGTAATGCTCTGTAATTGCTTTGGGTGATTTAAGTATTAACAAAAAGTCACCCAGTCACTTTTGAGCAGTTACATTAAAAGCAAACTGGATTTTCCTAAGCATGGTGTGTTTCCAGGTGATAAATGCCTTTTAACAAATCTCATAAAACCTCCTCTTTCTGTTGCACTGAACGTAATTTTGATTTTTATTGTTCTTTTTTAACAGTTCCTCAAATAATTTTGTCAGCATAAAGTCTCCTCCTGGACGGAAATTTAATAAAAAGCTGAATTGTTGTGAAAGGTATGAGCATGATCTAATCTTGCCCACTCTTATTCCCAGACCTTGTAAATGTATTCCTAACAGCCTGAGAGTTAATAATTAATAAATGCAATAAATTACTTGGAAATTTCAGGCTTACACCCTGCTCTCCCCACCTGCCTGGCCAGTGATAATGAGCACTTTCCTGTCTAAGTCAGATGCTCCATTGGCTCTGTGGTCCAGTGTCACCAGCTACAACACCTGAATGAAGACGTGGAGTATCCCATGCATTCCCAGCATCATGACTGTGCCTGTGCCTTTGGCACCAGTAGGGTCTCTCGTATTTGTAAAGCTGCCCTAGTGTGAGTTTGGTGTATTCAGACCTGGGTGAGAATCCACCCAAATAAAGACGCAGAAAATGCCTGATCCTTCTTGCAGGTCGTGACATGGCAAAACAACAGCCCAAGGACGCAACAGCCGTCATCTGGACCATGACCAAACCACCAAGAGCAGAGTACCAGAGTCCCCAGCGCAGGGGATGGTTGGTGCTCTGACACAACAACTCCTTTTCAAAGTTACAGTTGTGACTTAAAAACTGCCAGAAACCCTTGAATGCATCTGCATCCTTCTCTGGGCCATAGATGTCCTCATAGACCAGTTTGGGTATATAACCAGCATTTTAGAGAGTTTCACAATCCACCTGCAATTCAGTAGCCTCACAATAGTGTTCTGCAGCTCAGATGAATAAACACATGATCAGAAAATGCTCCCTGTTGGGTAGCATGAGCTTTAGGGATAATTGCTGCAAAACCACGGTCTTACTTTTTCTGCAGATGTGTGTGAGAGGCACCATTTATTGACATGAGCAGGGCAAAGCAGCTCAGAGGTTTGCCATGATCAGCCAGACCACATCTTTGCTGAGGACACCAGGACTTCCCAGCTCCTGCCTGCGTCTGGGCTCCGTTTCGGAGATGCTGCTTTACTCCATCACCATGTCCGTCCTCACACAAAGCATCACCTGGTGACTGGGCTAGAAAGGAGCTGCACATACGGACTGGGATAAGGGAAGAGCACGTGTGGAAATGTGTGGATGTCCTTAAGTCAGCTGAGCAAGTGGAATTCATCCTGGAGCACTTGGGAATCAGCCAAGGAAATTTCTAAAGCTTTAGTGATTATCTCCGAGAAGCGATGGTGTTGGGCCCCAAGGGACAGGAGAAATGAGCAGTGCCCTGGCTTTAAAAAAGGAGAAAAAGAGGCCCTGGGAGTTATCCACCAGTCTGCCTAACTCTATTTCTTGGAAAGATACTGGAAAAAATTATTAAATAATCAATATAAACATCTAGAAGATAATAAAATGACAAGAAAGAGCCAGAATAGATTTTTCAAGAACAAATTGCATCAAATCATTCTAATTTCCTCCTCTGACAGAATAACAGGCCTGGTGGACAAGGGAGAAGCAGATGTGATATATCCTGACTGTAAAAAGACTGTGTGCTCAGTGTTACATGACAGTCTCATGAGCAAATTAGGGGCATATGAGCAAAATAGGAACATAAACAAAATCAGCACAATTTGGCTGTATAAGCAGGAGAAAACACTTCCCAAACAGGCCATTTCAAGTGCAGACAGAGGAGCCTGGTTTGTTCATCATGTCCATTAATAACTGATTTGTATGATAGCAAAGATAATACAATTTTATAAGCTGGGAGGCATTGTAAACAATAGGGAGGACAAGATCTGAATTCAAATTGATCTATATAATGGGACGAAAACTGTAAGCTGAAACTCAATGAGGACAAATGCAAAGTACGGTGCTTAGGCAGGAAAAATCGAATGTACGAATGCAAAATGAGAAATAACTAACAAAGCATCACTGAAAGGATGATGATACCAATTACTTTATCATTTCTGTCTGTGTGCAGAGTATTTATTTTCTGATTACAATGGTTAACCTGGAATTCACTGCTGTGTACAGATACTGTTGACGTTGACAGAGCTGGTGGAAGTTCACGCTTTTTTTTTTTTGGCAAAGAAAATGTCTTTTTTGAAGGTTTATTCATTAAAAACTTTTGAGAGGGGACCTTAAGTGACCCAGAAAAGGTCACTTATCAGTCACCATTCCCAAAAAGTTGCTTCTTTTTAGATCGAGCAGCAAGGGTCCTGAAGCACAAGTTTAAGAGATCTTTGGTGTTTCTATACCCAGTGGTATGATGCTCCCATTTACTAATATCAGTATCTAAACCATTTTCCCATCTCTTCAGGTTTTTCCTGTCATGAGTATCTTTGGGAAGCAGGTTTCAGGTGTGATGTGAGGTGACGTGAATCCAGGCTGCGATGTTAACCATAACAGAAGGGAGGAGGTTTCCTGGCAGAAATACCGGAGATCGCTCCTTAGCACCAGCTCTGCTGACCTGGCTTCTGTCGAGGTTTCCAACCCTGCCGCAGTCGCTGTAATCCCTGCATCCCTCCAGCTGAAATTGCTGGAAATGTTTCACAGAAGAGTGCAGGGTGCTGAAATGGAAACTAAAGCAACACTTATTTATCTGAATTCATGGATTCTTAAACGTGGCTCTGTGTGTCCCTCACTGTGTTCCTTGCACGCACTGGAGGTCACGTCTCCACCAGGACAGGCCAAGGAGGGTCCCTTACGCCATGCTCTGTCTCACACAGACGTGTTATTTTCCTCGATTCATACAAAGACCATCTAATAAAGCGGGAGGAGAAACTGTGCCTTTGTTTATTGGAAATATAACAATAGGATCCTATTCTAAATCCCGAGGCAGTGTACAGCATAGGGGACAAACAACAGTCATCATGAGCCGAGATCTCTTGTTGTTGTTATTGGCTTTTTAATATCATCATCAAAAGTTCAAAACAGATTTTCAGCCAAGTTTATAATCCCTGATACAATTCCACCAACTCAGTATAGTTACAGTATATATGAAATAAGCTTCTCCTCAGAGACAATAGTGACAAGGAGAGACAAGCTTTTGACATACATCCAGGAAATGTCATCCAACAATTCGGTGTGACTGTATCCTGCCATGCTGGGGATCTTGTTCAGTTTTTTTGTTTTCCCTTTCCATGCAAAGCTCAGTCATATAAAAGAGAACAAAATATTTCACCTCTGAATACTGCATGTCACTATTAAGAACTAAGAGCTGGTACGAATCTGGGAGTCGAGAAGTCACACCATTCCTCTTCTTCTGGGTACCATCTAGCCAGTGACAGCTGCCATTGTCACTGTTGTGATTTTTGGTTTTCTCTGTGTGACTGATAGAAATGAACAGGTCTGGGGCTTACGCTTATTCACCCCTTGCCCTTTTCCTCTCTGGTACCGCAGGGACAGTGTGGGAGGTCCCCATCCCCACAGCTGTGTCCCGCAGTGCCTCTCCTCTGGATGTCCTGCAAACC